>NC_060953.1:31825619-31893865 GCF_022045245.1 Lucilia cuprina
TTTTCTTCAATTTACATACAAACACTGATATAGTTATAAATGCTGCTTCATTTACAGAAAAAATAACGGGATTACAATAAGAAAGAGACATTCTAAAAATGCATAAAATTTTTTTTCTAAAAACATTTTGTACACGTTAAAAAAATTAAATTTATAGAACAACAAGTGGCTCTATTATTTTTCACATAACTGTATGTCAACTTGTATGCGGATATATTTTAATAATGAATTATGTGGTATTAAGTGATTATTAAAATAAGTGAATATGCTTACACTATCTTAAGTCAGCTTAAGGAACTCGAATACATATAAAACTTATGCGACAAACTATAATGTAAATTTTATTTGCTTAAGCAAAGAGCGATCTTGGCCGCACATTCCGTACGAAATCGGTTGTTTGTTTATTGTACACAAAGAAAATAAAGGAAAAAATTAAAAATAAAATTAATTTATTTCGATAAAATATTATGAAATATGTATTTTTTTATTATGTGTGGCACATAAATATTCAAATGCGGCTAAATTGTTTTAAATGCACTTAGATACATTATAGCCACCTAAAAGTTTCTTCGGATTTTCTTGAACACTTGAGAGACTTTTCGTTCGGTTTTGACATTTCCGTAAGCCAGCTTATGTACACTATAGTTGGGCCTTTATATATACAATTTGTCACAATTTTTTTAAGAAAAGTTTTAACAACTTTAAACTTTTATATTTAGATTTTATTAATAAATTATTTCAAGGATTTACAGCTTTCATTTGATAGGAATATAATCAAATCATACTTGTTAATAACAGATTTTTTAACTGGAAAATATATTTTCAACTTGTGTTTTATAACGGATTATTGAAGTAGTTGAGATTACTTTAAAGCTAGTCATTATGAATAACAATATTTTAAGACATGTTGATGAAAACTTTTAACACTTACTGCTTATTCTTAACGTGTTCACTCAAATTCGAATCAAAATGACCTTCAAAATTAGAGGGTTAAGTAATAAAGTTTTTTGTGTAATTTTATACATATTTTTTGGCTAAAAAAATATTATTCGCATTTGGGTGGTAATATCCAAAACCATAGTTACTGTTTACCTTTATTTTGTTTTTATGATTTCCTTCTAACATGTGGATACTTACATAGAAAAATATAAATTTAGGTTAAATGTGTCTTAATATTTATGAACATACACACATACATACGGTCATATTAGTTATACTTATACAATATTCACTAGAGCGCTCCAAAAAATTATTTGCGATTTTAACCATTTCTCGTTTTTTGCGTTTGTCAGGTAACCTGACACTTATGAGGGCAAGACGAGAAATTTCCTCAAAATGAAAAAAAAGTCTGAAGTTAGTATGATGGTACATATTCAGAGTGGGCACACAAGATTACGAGCACATCTATGTAAAATTAGGCGTACTAATTTAGACGAATGTAGACAATGTAAAGAGGACAGTGAAACTCTGTAGCACTTTCTTTGCCACTGTCAGGCATTCGTCGAAGTTAGACCCAAGTATCTTAAAAATTATGTTATTCCGGAAATAACATTCCAGACTAACACTGATTAGAATATTCTTAAGAATTAAGAACTGAGTTTCTGAGCATGGAAAAAGATTACTTTCAGAAACAATTTTTTTTTTTTGAAAAGGAGCGCACAACTGGCCCGGGTGTATTTCTTCGGATTTGGTGTAGTATACATCCCCCTTTCCACCTAACATGACCAATTATCCAATTTTAATCATTTTAGACTGAAATTAATGCCTATGTGTTGTAATTTGACAATTCTTTATTTGAAATTGGTTTTAAAAAAGGGTAATTATATAAAAAATGTCCTTAAGTCAAATATATCTTAAAAAACGTGTTTAACATTTTCATTATTCCTTTACTAATATTTGTTAATATAATATCAACAACATATACAAAAATCAAAGTAGGACCATGAAGGTATAAATAAAATTCTAATTTTAGTAAACTAATCCATTTTGCTTTCGTACAAATTTAAAAATTTTTGATTTTATTCTTTGTTAAATCAAATAAAATTTGAACATTTCTAGTAGAGTTTTTACTAAAAACTATTAAAGTCGAAAGGAAATTAAAGCTCACAATGTATAAAAATTAATACATTTAAATATCTAAAACCTTAAGTAATGAAGTAATTTAAATACTGACCTTTTCCATTGTATTACATGTATGTATTTGTATATATATGTATATGTATTTTCATATTCATAAATATGAAAAATTTTTTCACAATATTGCAAAACTTTAAATACCTATTAATTAAAAGCTTGAGCTAACTTTTTCAAATCCTTTGGTAATTTTAGCCTACTATTGATTTGCTTTCATTTTCCCATATGAAAGCAGGTAAATAGTAATAAACCAAAATAAGCAATTAATATCTTTATGAATACGCAGGTTTTTGTTTAATTATTCAGTTTTCATTTAAATTATTCGTCAGTTATTCGATTTAGCGGAAAATTTTTAAATTTTAGACGAATACTATAATAAAAAAATGTAATTCGAAATGTATTGCGCGTTTAAGAATTACGAATGTTAATGTTATGGTCTACAGAGACTGAACAAATAAAAACACTTTCGCATTTTTAATAATACTTTCATATTTTTTGGAGATAATTTATCAAAATTTATTTATTATACGATTTCAATTATGTTCCATACATAATGCTTAGAAGCTCATAATTTCGTTATATATAAGAGTATTTCTACAAAACATCGGGAGATCTATAATTTATATGACCATCAACCGTACTGCCGAATTTTGTAATCATTGGGCCACATTTGATCCTATCCCCTATACTAGGTAATTTCGTTGTCCAATTTACAATCAAATTGAAAAATTTTTTATTTTTCAATTTTCGTAAAATTCTTTTGAAAGCACTATAGAGTCCGAACGGAATGAGATAGAGGATTAATATTTTCCACAATATTCTCTAAGGTTCGTTTGGTATTGAAAATAGACAATATCGGTTCACGTTTTTAGATAGCCTCCATACAAGTATACCCCCGTAACCTAGCTTTAATGGACACATCTGTTTCAAAAGTAAGTATACATATATGAAAGTAAGTATACTTACATGAAATCCGACATAAATAAGTTTCATACGATACAAAATCTCCCTACCAAATATTATGAGGATCGGTTCATAATTGACCCTACCGCCAAAAAAGGCCCCCTTCATAAAATTTGTTTAAAGCTCATTAATGGCTTAAAAATACCAGTATAACAAAAGTAAGTCTCTTATGATCCAAAACCTCTTTACAAAATTTTTTGTTGATAGGTCCACAATTAACCCTACCCCCCATATAAGGTTCACTTCAGAAAATTACTCTAACGCTCATTACTGGCTTAAAAATACGAATTACCGAGTTTTTGCTGGGTAGTTCTAGCAGCGCCCTAATGTACTTATATATAATACTTTTATGTTTTGTGTGTTTATAAAAACGATAATGTATATAATAACAAATAAACAACCAAGTACACAAACACTCTTATGCATAATTTATGGTATAAGTTTAGAAAAAGGTAAGTTTAACCGTTTTCCAAATTACAAACTTACTATACACTGAGAAAATTTCATAGATTAAAGAAAAAATATTTATATACCATAAAATATAAAAGCTTTTAAAGACGTACAATAGCGTGTGAATATTGATTTTTACGTAATTATTATGAAATTCTATCTGGACAAATTCAGCAGGATTGCAGTATTAATAATATCGTATAGTACATACATACGTATATAAATGTTTGAGTAAATTGACAACATGCTAATATTCTGCTAATATATACATAATATTTTTAGTGTTTTATGTTTTGAGTTCACTTATACATATATACGTAATCACATTTCCTATTAGATTTTTTTCATATTTTATGTAAATCATGTAATTAAATGTACATAAATAAATGTAGTAAATACATTAGAATTCAAGCGTACACAGGTATAGGTACAAATAAAGAAATACATATTTACAATTCATATAACACTCTTTTATACATTTTACAAGTGCCATTAAAGCAACATACAAACATATGCAATGAAGAAAAAGGTATTACACGTACATTTAACTATTCTAATTGCCAATCGTTGTAAGTCAGTACATTTTTCAATAATCATTACAATGTTTTTGGTATTTTCAATGTTTAAGCTTTAAACATCTTTCATAACAATTCCGAAAAATGTAAAGAGTTTAACAGATTAATTCATGAAAAATATTTTACGTTTATTAATCAGTTTAAGACAAAATTCACGAAAATCGTATTCATTGACAAATAGAAGAATTTCATTGTAGGTTCGACCCAACTTTAAGATGATTTTAAACAAATTTTGTATCAGATATTGTTTTTAATTTCAAACTGAAAATGAAAACTAATTAGACTAGTTTACAAATCAAAAGTTTTTTGATTACTAAACAAAAATAAAATGAAAAATGTTGTTGCTATAAAAACGTATTTTTTACAAGATTTATATCCCAACACTTTTGAATATGACTTTACAACAGACATTGTCTAATATTGTGTAATTTATTGTTACGCCCCTTTTAATTTCAAAAAATCGGACAACATATATTTTAATGCATTGGACCATTTTTAACCTAAATGTAGATTTTTGGCATTTCAGGTGACGATATATTTTAGAAAAGGGCTTTATCCGATGGTTACCTAATTATGCATCATCTTTCAGGAGTTCTGGTAAAAATTTTGAAAATTAATACATATTTTGGGTTGATTGTAGTTTCCCGGTTTTTTTATTTTTTTATACTTTTTTTAATTAAAACAAAATATTTCGAAAAATGTATTTTCATTTTATTTGAGAATCACAAAATTAATAGGAACATTTCCTCCACCAAGTTTACCAAGTAATGTTATTTCGGAAATAACATTCCAAACTAACTGATTAGAAAATTCTTAAGAATTACGTTTTGAGTTTTCTGAGCATTAAACAAGTAAGAGTGCTATATTCGGCTGTGCCGAATCTTATAAACCCTTCACCATAGTGTATTTTAAACATAATTGATCTTACAGTCTAGTTAATAAAAACATTAAAAAAATTTGAGTCGATTTAAGCCGAATGTTTCGGCGGCGGCTCAAGCAACTAAATATAGTTCGGCGGCGGCTAAGCTCCGACTCGAAGCCGGTGACGTAGATTTTGTTTTTGTTTATCGTAAAAAAATTGTTTTAAAAAGCACTTGGAAAAAATTTGTGTTAGTTTTAAATTTTAAACTTACATTATTCGCATAAAAATTATTGTTCAATAACTCACAATCTACTCTCATATTATTGAAAACGTTTTAAATACTTTTTTCTATTCATTAAAAAATATATTTGCAAAACAAAAGGGAAAATTATTTTATTTTAACAAAAAATGCAAATCATATTTTTTTTGCTGTGTATTTTTTAGATTCCAAACATAAAAAAAAAAATACACAGCTGAATAAAACCAAATACATCTATACACACGTGTACATCTTTTTCTATATACAGTTTTTTTGTTGCCTTTTTAACAATTTTTTGATGAAATTTTCAGAGGTTGTCTCGGATTTTTGCTCATATCTCCGTTATTTACCGACCGATTTTGCTGATTTTAAATAGCGATCTTCTCGAAAGCATGTCTAATAGACAGACAGACAGACGCACACGGCTTAATCGACTCCGCTATAAGTATAAAAAGGAGCTAGCGAGAATACGAACCAGGGACTTCGGTTTGTTAGTTAAATGTTGTACTCACTGCACTGCTTAGCTATTTCATTGCGCGTCAAATTATTTGTTTTTAGATACAAAGTTAATGTTGTTGTTCTTTTTTTAAAAACACAATTCTTATGACGCAATTAAATAAAATGTGCAAACAACATGACAAAGCCGAAAATAATGTACTTCTATATCTAAATACAAATTTTTATAAATTGCAATTAGTATTAAAAGATTTGATTCAATTAAAACGTATATTTTGATTTAGTATGTAATTCTTTGTTCAATATTATAATAAAATAAAATTATAAGTAATATTAAAATATTATTCGATTATTCGACAAAGAAATTAGAATTATTCTTTACTCTAAATTTTTTATTCGTTCGAAGAAAAACTAAAAGTTTTCCTCGATTAATCGAATAATTTTCATTCGAATGACAACCCTATTACATACATAGTGATCACGGCAAGCAATTTATTTCGCAAGAAATGAAAGAATTCTTTCAAACATATGACATTGCCCATATCACAACGGGTTTTTATGACCCACACTCAAATGCTTCGCAAAGAGCAAACCTTCATTCCCCAAATTTTGTCAATTCTAAGGAGTGATTTTCACAGCTCAATCACCCTATTTTGCTACATTTGGTCAAAATATGAAGCTCGGTTGCCTATCGAGTGAAGATTTAATTATTTCTAACCATGTAGACAAATTATCAAAAAAAATCTAGTGACTTATTTAATGAGGTAAGAATCAAAATAGTGAAAATTAGACGTGTGGTTATCATTAAATTTCTTTAAAGAAAACTTTTCCTGGAATTTTCCACACACCTAAAATTCTTTAAACTTTGTGAAGATAAAACGTTTCACGCTAGTGTTATATCATAGAATTGCATCACCATAGCCAACATGTGACTTGAATTGTTATATAAGTGTCATTCCTAAATAGGGTTGCCAGATTCCGATTCGCAAAAAGCTGGACAAAACAAAAAAAGCCTTGTCTGTCTGTCTGTCTGTTGAAATCAGTTTTTAGAGGACCCCAGATATCGGCGAGATCCGAATCTTCAATAATTCTGTTAGACATGCTTTCGAGAAGATCGCTATTTAAAATCTGCAAAATCGGTCGGTAAATAACGGAGATATGAGCAAAAATCCGAGACAACCTCTGAAAATTTTATCAAAAAATGTCATATTTTTTTCATGCTTTGTTAAATAGGCACCAACAACACTGTATATTAGAAAACGATGTACACGTGTGTGTAGATGTATGTATATGGTTTTATTCAGCTGTGTGTTCTTGTTTTGTGAATTCTTTGGATGTAGGTTGGTTTTATTGCGTTGTTTATTTTGTTTTTGTTTTTCTGTGTTTTTCGTTATGTATGTTTAGATGTCTGTTGGTTTTGAAGCGTTGCGTATTTTGTTTTTTTATTTCGTTTACCGTTGTTGTTGTTAATTTTGTTTTGCTTTTGGTGTAATAATAATATAGTCGGAAAAAAATTTATAAAACTAATATGTTTAAAATACACTATCGTGAAGGGTATATAAGATTCGGCACAGCCGAATAAAGCACTCTTACTTGTTTTATTTAAAAAAACATTTGATGTTTACATTAACCTCGTGTTTTCGTATCACCACAAGTGAGATGAAACCATTAAACCTCTTCAACTTTACTGGTGGAGTACCATTTAAATTAACCTTAAGAGGTTTCCAGCTTTCTGTATAAAGATATAGGTCAACTTGGAGAATTTCCTTTAAACCAACGTGTGACACCCTGGCAATAAAATATGTAGCTTAAAATTTTTATAAAAATGGATTGTATAAATCAGGTGTAAATGCATACATGGAAAAATATTGTCACTAAAGACACTAATATGTTTTAAAATCAAATTGGTCTGGGAATTTCAGATGTAGAATTTGCTATCATGTCACCAACCTCCTGTAAGTTAATTTTGATATTCGTAATATTTAATAATTACAAAACTGTTTTAAAGTCGTTAATGATATTCAGCCTGACAATATAGTTGATTAGGAAATTCGTGATGACCATCTCTACTTTTATCGAATAATTGTGATGATGGTCTGGCACGGCTTCTGGATTACTTCAACTTAAGTAGTAAGTTGAAGTCAACTTAATGTGTCTTAATAATACATCACACAGACAATATTGTTTCTAGTTAAAAACAAACCACAGGCCATTCATGGAAGTCGACACATTTTTAAATATATAACTTGGATTCGAGAATTGCCTGACCATATTCAAAATATAATTTATCCAACAGATGAACATAACAGTTTTTACATATTTACATCTCCAAAATATTTTACGAGCAATGATAACTAACACGGATCATTATACTCGTAATCAAGGTTATGAAAAAATGCCAGGAGAGATCCACCAGCAAAAATTAGGAATTCCCACATCCATAATGAAAATAATAATTCCAATTGTACATATACAGAAATAATAAACTGAGACGAATTTGTTACTGATACACAGATCAATTGGTTCCTTGCCATACATGCTAAATTAATAAAGTACCACATAAATTTATCTTATTATTATAATTCTCTGAAAGTAATACATGCTGAATATACATATGTGAAAAATGTCGTACATTGTACGAATTTTTCGTTGATTCGCCCCACGAAATTGTTTTGCGTAATATATTCATTTATCGATTTTAACTTTACTTAACAAATTATCATCTACTAGAATTTTTTGTTTTGTTATCAAAATAATTCATGAATTACGTTACATTTTTTCTTAAATTTAATAAATAATGTTGTAGTTTTATTTAATGGTATTGTAATTAATATCATCATGTTTTATTTCGCTAAAATTTAAGAAAAATAATTTCAAACTTAACTAAAATTAGAAATTGATTAAATAATATTTCGTATAAAACACGAAATTTTTACAAATATTAGAAAAAATAGTTATGAATCTGGTAATAAAGTAAAGCTATGAACACACGATTGTTAGATCTACCAACTTTGTAAATCTGTGAGTGTGCTGACAATGTACTGATAATTAAAAAGATAAATTGTCGGTGTAGACGTTTGCAAGAAAACCTTACAATTTCATTGTCACACATACATATTTATTTATTTATTTGTTTGAAAATTAAAAATGATCTGCCAATAGATTATTACTTGAAAAAAGTTGCTAGATCTTATTTTAGTTGAAAATGTTAATATTATGTACAGTATTGCCAATCGAAAATAAATTATCTGACAATGGTTTCATTGTCGGATGCAATTAATTGGCACATTTGAAATTAAAAATTGTCAGACAATTATCTGTAAATGACTATTTAATGTGTTTAAACGATTATTAAATGTCTGACAATATTTTTCCACTTGAAGGATTTCCTTCAAAGCAATGTGTAATATCCTGACGTTATAATAGCTCAGCCATTTAATTACAAAATCTAAAGAAATCAACAGCTCGAATCTGGTCAAAATTGACAACACGTAGTTTAAGTTTGTTTAAATATTTTATGTCGTGCATAGAATCAGAGACCTGCGCCGATCGGCAAACAACCGGCTAAGCCGAAAAATGTTCGGCTTAATTTTTTAAAAATATTACTTTTTTATATTGCTTAAAAATTATTAAAAATAAATTTAAAAAATATAATATTTATATATTTTTACTTGGGTGGACTTAAAACCTTAACTTTTTTATTTTTGCAATGTGATAACATTACAAACTCTTTTTTGTTTTCGGCGAATAGGATAAACACTTTTAACTGTACGTTATTTTTTATGAGCTAAAATAAATCAAACCAAAATGGCGACCAAAAAAATTACATTTTTTTCAAAATAATAATTTTAAATGAATCTAATTCAGAATCAGATTCCGATGACGACTTGGCTGTGTTTAATGGATTAGATAAAGATATTAATGAATATAAAGAAATATTATCAAGAAAAAACCAAATAAAAGAAAAACGTAAAATAGTTTTAACAAAGAAATCCTCAGGAGAATCAGTGGTTTGCACTATTTTGGTCCATTGGTGATTGCGAACAAGCCTATGTTAAAAAAGTTCCAACTATGCAAAGTTTGCTTTGATGAGACTCCCATGCGACTAAAAGGCTGAGTAAATGTATTATTTCTAGGAAGGAAGTAAAAAAGCAAATTTGAAAGCGACTGGGAACCATTGGAATTAAAGAATTTCCAATTTAATTAGCTTTTCTACATTTCAAATGAGAGTTTTTTCTAAATCAAGACGAAATAATTTCAGATTCGGCGTTTAAACCTCTACCACAAACCTATGCAATGATTTAAGAAGTGCACACGTTTTTGAGGTGAAATCAAAAAATATGGAAACTTCAAACGCGAAAACTAAATCCGCCTGTACAGATGTGCTGCAGAGACTTGAGGCCCTTCAATATAGTATAGCAACCAGGATTTATTGGTTATATAAAGGCGATAAAACCAAATATGACTTTTCCATCTTCTACAACATTAAGTCAGTCTGCTCTTGAGGATATTTATGGAACATATAAAACAACAAATTTTTAAATAATCAATGTCCAGTAAACATTTCGCTAGTCCTTGATATGTGGACCGACTCCTATAGGAGGCGAAGCTATATAAACATTCTATTTTTATTTTGCAAAAATTTGGAAACAAAATGTATTTCATTAAAAACTGAAATTTTTCCCTATCCATGATACTTTGAAGAACTTTAAACTAGAAAAAAAATGTAGTTGTGAGCGATGGAGGAAGCAACATAGTGGCGGCCTTAAAACTAGCGAAAATGAACCGCTTACCGTGTTAAATGCATTCCTTGCATCGGTTTATTGTGCATGACGTATTATGCAATAATGATTTTTGCAAATATAGTTAGCAAATTGAAGAGGACTTACAAGTGCTCCCATCTGCGTCAAGATGACTACCCATCTGCGATGTGATGCAGATGCTTAAACGCGATGATCTGTAAAGCCATGCTGGAGGGAATAGCCATCACAAGTTGGCTATTCCTGGTAGGGTCACCCATTCCAGACGGGTTTACACTGAGCGCGAAACTAAGAACTACCCCCCCTGTCTGGTAGCGTCTGTTTCCCTATGGGATGGCTTATAAACCATTCCCGTTTATGTGAAATGCTTTTCTATATAAAGAAATTACTGTTTTTAAGATTTTCAACGAGTTCTAGAATTCATAAGTTCCCTTAAACACTAGTTTAACTATAACTTTGCTGAAGAACTTATTGGAAAAACTTAAGAACACAACAATGTTCCCCAAAAAACTGGTTGTAGAAATAAATGCTATATAATTATTTCCATGATTTCTTTTCAAAAATCATCAAGTAAATTTTCTTTATTATAAAAAAATTATTAAGAAATTAAGAAAAGAAGAAAATTTATAATAAAAATATTCAATTATGTAGAAAATATATAGTAATTTCAGCACACGAGTCACACTCAACGGATGGTGTAACGAATGTTTTCACTGACGGCTCCAAGAGGAGTGGAAGAGTGGGTGGTGGCTTTTACATTGAAAGATTTGGAATCAAATCCTCTTTTAGGCTACCTAATTATTGCAGTATTTTACAGTCAGAGATTTCTGCCAAAAAGCGAGTCGCAAACTGGCTGAGGTATTATCAAATATCGGGTGATATATGTATATATACGGATAGTAAAGCTGCGATTAAAAATCTAGCAGGTGTTTTTACGACATCTAGGTTAACCAAAGAATGCCGGGTATCTTTGAACGAGATAGCGAGACATTCTACGATAACGCTAATATGGGTCCCTGTTCATAGTAATTGTCAGGGAAACTGTATAGCTGACGAACTTGCCAGAAATGGTGCGATGAGAGGGGAAGATGAAATCGACGCATTTACTGGTATCTCTCTTACTAACTGTAAGTTACTGGTTCAGAACGAACTATATGAAATGGCTCAAATCAGATGGTTCAGTGAAACCACCTGTCTCAATTCGAGGTCAATTTGGTCTCTATATGACGCTCCCAGGTCAAGCTTGCTATTAAGCTTTCGCAGGGAACAGATTAGAATGCTGATATCACACTGTACTATTGGTAATCATGCCAGAAGAATGCGTCTCGAATATAACGACTACTGTAGGAGTTGTAATAATGAGGAAGAAGAGAAAACAATACCTCACCTTCTCTGCTATTGCCCATCTTTCAATGAAAGCAGAGAACAATGTTTTGGCCTTGCTGCTTTATCTTGTCTAGATGAGCTATCTGGGATATGCCTGAAGAATATCCTAAACTTTGTGAATCAAACTGGTTGGTTTAAATCTGGAAGTAGAGGGTAATAGTCAAGCGTACCCCTACGACCACTAGGGTAACACAACGGGACCGCAATTAGGTGGACCCATGTGAGCCACTCATCCTTGATTGAATTGCTGCCCTTCTTACCTAACCTAACCTACAAGTGCAACTTCTAGGCACTTTAAAAAATTGTAATGATACTCGGTGGAACACACTTTGCACTATGTTTAAAAGTTTCCACGGAAACATCAAAGTAGTCAATACAGCCCTATTGGAAATTGGAAAATCCGAAATGATATTAAATGAAATGGAGAAGAGTCTTATGGAAGAATTTTTAAAATTTCTTGAAGAAGCAACGAAATATTTTCAGGGTCGTAAGTACCCAACAGTGAACACTAATATTTTCTTTTTTTTAAATAAGTGACAGCATCGAACAAAATTTGCAATCTGCCAGTTTTGAGGAATCGACTAAAATTTATACCTTTGCCACAGAAAATTTTTCAAATAGATTTAAAATTTATAAAATTCATTTGGTAGCGGCGCTCCTAGATCCCCTACAAAAAATTGGAAAAGACTGGAGAAATGGCTTAAAAAAGTTCCCGCTCACAGGGAAATGTCGCTGTTCGAAATATTAAATAATGATAAATGGAGGAATATCTAAAACAGATCTTATTTTAAAGGAAATTCGGAAATTTTCTTCACTTGAAAATAATGACGATATGCTAACGACATCAACAAATGCTAAAAAGGGTAAAATAAAAAAAGCAAATTCTATAATTTTTAATTTTCAGAGATTAGAGACGGGAAAAATACGGAGCAATATTGCTTCATTTATGACTGAAACATCTACTTCAGAAGATGTAACGATGCGAAGCATTTACTTGGTGGTTTTCTTGTGGCAGCGACGAAGCATATTGGAAATGGTTAAGATCACTTCATTATTTCAATTTGCCTCCATACCACTGAATCCCCGAATAGGTCGAGTAAACATTGTAATCAAACTATAGGTCGCAGTTTTTTAGATAATTCGGTGAAATTTGTCATATGATCATGAGACAAAGCCTATTGAAAATGGTTTACATCGGTCCATTATTTCACCTACCCCCTTACAACTGAACCCGCTGAAAAGGGCTTTTAATTTCATAATTATGTTTAATATACTCGTATCTCGACAAAATTATAGGCCTCATTTGACCCTAGCCCATACATATATAGGCGAAACTAATTGTCAAGGACCTAAGTCCCCTGTCAAAGACCTAACATTTGAGAATGTATTAGTAGAAGCACACAAATAAACACAGTTGTTCAAAAGGTACTAAATAAAAAATGTATTTTTTTTAAGTTATTTTTTTTTGTGTTATTAATAAAAATTTATATGCTAGTGAATGAAAATATTAATTATTTTTTGGAATCGATATTTTATCTTAAAACATATTATAACACGTGTTTTCGTCATTTTTTATGCACTAATGCAAAATGAAAAAAAGTATGTAAAATACTATTTTTAATTTTCAATACGAAAATGTACAACTTTTCTTTTCTCAGTTTTAATTAAAATGAAGTGTCAAAAAATAAAAAAAAAATTCGTTTGCAAAACATAAATTATTTTTGGAGTTTTAAATAAATGAAAAGTGTTGCATAAAATACTTAATAAACGTTAAGTTTAAGTGATTAGAAAAACAAATAAGTGCTAATATCCTCTCAATTTTGCGAAGAAAATTTGATATATGGTCGGCCTCTCCCAACTAATTTCTTACTTGTTTTGATATTCTAAAAGTTTTTATTTAAAAATTGAATGGCTTATTGCAGTAACTCGGTATGCCACAAAAATAAAATTTCGAGTAAATCGACATTAAAGTTTAAAAAATTCTCAAAAAATAGGAATTTTTAAGTTTGTACTTTAAACACGCTAAATAATCATTTATCGGATGCCAATAGATGAAAATCATAAATACAGTGGAAAGCACTGTTTTAGCAAAAAATTGGGGCTTATCAAGTTACTGCCTAGAAATAATTGAATTATTGAATATATTTTATTTTTAAAAACCAAGTTCTAGTACATTTTCAAAGTGGCTTATCATGTTCTTGCTACAAAAAATATATAAATTTTATTTTCAATATGAAATTTATATTTTGGTATATTTTTAATTATTTTATATATGAGAATACATTTTTCTAAATACAGCTTAATTATTCTACAGCAAAAACAGGTCCTATAATATGATTTTGTATAGGCAAAAAATATTGTAAATATAATGACAAAAAACATTGCATTGGTTTGGGTTTTGCGCTTCATTTTCAGATTAAAATTTTTGCGTTTTTTCAGCACAGTTAATATTTTACTTCTTGATTGTCGTTTCAAACATTCGAACTAATTTCAATCAATTTTGCGTCAAATTTCTTGCATGGATTTTAGAAATTTCCATTGCTTGAAAAAAGTTTCTATAAATGTCTTTAGTAATTTTGTATGACTTTATATTATGTATATAGTTTGAACTTTATATACGATTTTTTCGCATTTTTGTGCAGTAACATGGTAAGCCACTTTAATTTCACAAAATGATATCTCTCGAGATTTTGACAAATATAATTGTTTCATAGTGTTAATATACTTGTCTTATCTTGTTTTATCACAACAACATAAAATATTATCAATTTCGCTTTTATCTTCATCATTAGAGAAGACTTTGTTATAAAGAGAAAAAAATATATAGAGTTAATGAAATAAAGTATTTTACAAATAGTTTAAATAGAAAAAGAAGCATGACCCTTATATCGCCAAATTACCATATAACGCTAAAAATCCTTTTAGGGACAATAGATATGGTTTCTAGCAAATCAAAAAGCTCATAAAATCAAATTGTGATGGTGGGTGGCTTATCGAGTTACTGCAATAAGACCTTCAATTATAATAAATTTGATTATTTTAATTTAAATACATCTTTCGTTAGATAGATTTCTACAATCTTAAACATTTTCTTTACAAACATGATGATTTGAAGATTTTCGTACATAAAATAATTAAATTCTTTAATCCCGAAATCCTGGGATTACAATTTTCAAAATCCCGAATCCCGGGATTTGTAAAAGTCAACCCCGATTGGCATCCCTAATAAATATACAACTTTTTGACAATTTATACAAGTTTGTAGGCGGAAGGTGGAGAGTATTTACGATTCGGCATGACTGAATATAACATTCGAAATTGTTATATTTTCAGGTCATTCAGATGTTTTAGAACCATAACATTTGTATTCGTGCAAGAAATACTAAACAATGAACTTAAATTTTTTAGTATTTCAAGGTTAGTGTTTTTATTTTGTACACACATTCATAACTATGTATGTATGTGTAAACACAATATAATTTTCGAAATTTTATTTGTATTTATTATTTTTATTATATTTTCAAGACACCATAAACGAAATTATATCAGACACATTGTATCAAGGTCAGTTAGAAAAGGAGTAACTGGGAATACAATTTTTTTTCACAAATCATTGAACATTATTTTAAATAAAATTAGGTGACAAATTAATTTTGTATATAAATGGAATTAATGAACAAGTAAGAAATTATAGTCGGGCGAGGTCGACTATATAATACCCTACACCTATGACAAAAATAAATTGTGATTTAGTTGCCATACTAAAGCGTTTATGTTGAATTGTACCTTGCCTCAGATATACATACTTAAGCCGTTTATTGTTGAATAAAATTGTAGGCATTTAAGTAAAATTTTGATGGGGGCTTTTGATAAGGGCTAGGGTCATATAAGGACCTATTATTTTGGAATTTGTGAGGGTCATCAAGTCTTGTATAGAACTTGGTTTTTTGCAGCTTTTTGTCGAGGTACTAGTAAATTAAACATAATTATGAACTTAGCCCTATTCGGGGGTTCAGTTGTATGGGGGTGAAATAAGGTGAAATAATGGAACGATCTTAACCATTTTCAATAGGCTTCGTCCCTGGGACAATGAAAAATCATGTACCAAATTTCATTAAATTAATTTCAAAATTGCGACCTGTAGTTGATTACAAGGCTTATCGACTTAGAAAATCATTCTGAGCCGCTTGGTTTTCCACTGGAAAACTATTTTTATTTAAAACTTGTATTCGGCTGTATATCATCCGAAAATAGCTATTTTAAACAGAATCGAATGTAGTTTACTACGATCGAGAAAATTGCATATGAAAATTTTATATAAAAATTATATTATTGTAGCTCCGTATGTAATACTCCTATCACTAATATTTTCCACCGAAAACTATTCTTATTTTAAAACCTATATAAACTATTCAAAAACAGTATATTTGTATGCATAATAAAAACTACTGGACAAAACCCGCTCCTAAAATATCGTATATAATATATTATTATTACGTATTCACAATTTCAATTCGGACGTGATTCCCTATAAGGTATGTTTCAAAGTATAAGAACGCTTTTTATTATAATTTCTTTTTAAATATTTAATAAATTTTATAAATAATTTTGTAAATATAATCTTCTTTTAGCATGCTTTTTATCGATGTGTAACTTGTCTTCTTTTCTTTCGCAATAGCTAATATTTTTCAAATAACAAGTTTACCCACCTGTGTTTCAAAAATATAAAAACGCTTCAATATTTCATAGAAATTAAAAAGAATTATATTTTAGAAGATTAAATATTCCACACATCGGTACAAATAGCTACATAGACCAAAGTTTCTTTTGGTAAAGTGTAGAGAATTATTGCTAATATCTCTCCAATATCCTTAATTTCTTGCTGGAATATCTGGATTCTACTTAATTCCTTCGAAAACATAAACAAATGTAAAATTCATTGTTATTTTCCCATTTACAAAAAATTAGATAGAGTTATACTTGGGACAAATTTACTTGGGTGTTTTCTTTAGCGAACTGTATCTTTGCAGTTATATCACTGAAACTTTGGTCATTTTTGAATACCATACCGTTGTTTTAGACACTAAGACGCTAGTTTGAGCTTAATTTTTTGAATATGTGGTATTTTAAGCTGGGGAAAGTGTTTTTTGCAATGCTGATCACTTGGTTTGTCCATTATTATCACGATAATTAAAAAATAGCAACCTTCACAATCCTACCCAATTTCCGAGTAATATCCCTAAATTGAAAACGTTGGGTTTTAAGGCCGAAATTATGCCTTTTTTGTGGTTATCGCATATCAAAAATGCAATTTTTTTCTTTATTTTAGAACCAATTATATCCAAGATTTATGCTCTACTAAATTGAGTAATTAAATTTTATTAATTTGGTTTTATAATTATGAAATTTAAGCCAAATTAAAGCCCTTTCTGACTATAAGAACTCGTTTTAACAGCTTTAATTTTTTTTTCCAAACACGAGTTCGAATTTTCGTTTTTTTAGTTTTAAACACATAAAAAATCGAACTTAATTTCGAATATTCGAACATACTATTGTATTGTCATCAGATGTACTTTGCCTGTTAAAATTCAGCCAATTTTTCAACAATAATAAATAATAAAATTTGTTTTTGAAAATTCATTATAAAATTCTAACAATTATCAAAAAATTTATAATGAAAAAAATATAATTTTTATAATTTTCATTCGATTAATGGTAATTAAATTTAAACGCTTAATGAAAAATTCCCATATATGTATCTTCAAATTACATGCGATTCTATTTAAGCGTTCGAGTTTTCTACAGCTTATGTATATTTTTTCATCATTAATATCATTTTAATTTATTTAAATTGATAAAGAAGCATTAAATATATAATATCAAAATCAGCTGACATGTTCGTGCACTGCTTGTGACGCTTATAAAAGTGGTAGATCTAGTTACCACATTAAGGCCCAACTATAATGTGCATAAGCTAGCTTAAAGAAATGTCTAAACCGAACGAAAAATTAAGATTAATTTTATTTGTCTTCGTTAATTTTTTTCTATAACAAAATCGGAAGGCATTGTACTTTAACATATAAATGCCAATGGGATTATAATCTTCATACATTATATTCTTATTTGGAAGCGTTTTTAGGCGTCTCATTAACTTCGCTTAGAATTCACACATGATGTAAGTAAAATTTTAATTTGCTCTAATAATATTGTGGCTTACATTCTAAGCGAGAACACATCGATGAGGCAGTCTGGGACACTTTTATGTTAAATCAAAGTGGAAAAATAAGTGAAAGCATCACCACTGACTGCAACGAAATATCGCTTAGATAAGCGACTACATATTATGTACTACGCATACAACGCAATAACATCGATTGTGAATTAAACAAATATCTATTAGTTATAAGATTTTTAAGCATTCTGTATAGTTATATTATGACACTTTTTCATTACATTTGAAGTAATTCTTTAAATTTTTAAATAAAAATAAAAGTAAATAAGTGTTCCTTAATGCCCCTACTTAATCATCTGAAATGTTGTTTATTTTCTATTTAGACGTCATGTACAACGAAACTATAAAAACCCCATAAAAATTAATGGCACCTTAAAGAGCCAAGCAATACTTAACACACAAAATCCTTCAAATTAACTCATACTATGAATTTTCTAATGTACTTTTTATTTTGCAGGAATAATGGTGGAAAAAATATACTGTCAAGAGTACCTTTTTTACCTAAAATTGTAACACAATCTAAAAGCAAAAAAATCATATTTATTAAAAAATAACTATTATTTTGTGAGCAAAAACAAAACTTTGAAAGTCACAATTAAAAATAAATTATATATGTAAGTGGTTTATTAATAAAACATGAACTTGAAAAATTAAAGTTGCTTTTTTATACCCTTCACCTTCGTGAGAAGGGTATCTATAAGTTTGTCATTCCGTTTGTAATTTCTATAATATAATTTTCCGACCCTATAAAGTATATATATTCTGGATCCTTATAGATAACGGAGTCAATTAAGCCACGTCCGTCTGTCTGTCCTTCTGTCAATCTGTTGAAATCAGTTTTTAAAGGTCCCCAGATATCGGCGAGATCTGAATCTTCAATAATTCAGTTAGACATGCTTTCGAGAAGGTCGCTATTTAATATCAGCAAAATCGGTCTATAAATAACGGAGATATGAGCAAAAATCCGAGACAACTTCTGAAAATTTCATCAAAAAAGCCACATTTTTTCATGCTTTGGTAAAAAAGCAACAACAAAACTGTGAATTGGATAAAGATGTACATTTGCGTGTGTAGATGTATTTCTTTTTATTCAGCTGTGTATTTTTTATGTTTGGATGCTTTTGGCGTCATTGAGTTGTGCATTTTATTTTTGTTTTTGTAAATTCTGTTCGTATATTTTGATGTAGGTTGGTTTTATTGCGTTGTTTATTTTGTTTTTGTTTTTCCGTGTTTTTCGTTATGTGTGTATAGATGTCTGTTGTTTTAGATGCCTTGTGAATTTTGTTTTTTATTTCGTTTAGCGTTGTTGTTGTTCATTTTGTTTTTCTATTGGTTTAATAATAATGTAGACGGGAAAAATTTAAAAAATTATAAAACTAATATGTCTAAAATACACTATGGTGAAGGGTATATAAGATTCGGCACAGCCGAATATAGCACTCTTACTAGTTTCTGTTATTTTTAAATTCATAATAGAATTGTATTATTTACTTATATTGTACTTATTTGGGTACAATGTTGTCAGCCTTATCGTCACTTGCACATAATGTGACAGTAAACATCTGAACCATAGATGCGAATAAGGGTGTAAAGACCACTTTGCCCAATTCGCGTTTTTTTACATTGTAGTGTTCAACTGATCTAATTAGAAGTTTTTTTGACAAGAAAAATTTAAATATACCAATTTTTTGCCAAAATATTTAGCTTTAAAAATAATTTTTTTTGTAATTTTATTTTTCTATTTAAGGTAAAAATATCAATATTATCAAATTTTTTTTTATAAACAAATCAAACCAAATTCATTAAATTGACAATATAGAAGAAATTACATCTAATTCAATGAATTTTATTATAAGATTGTTAAAATAATATTGTTTCAACAATAATTTCAACATAAAGAGCGTGTATCCATAATTATAGGAATATATTTACAATATATAGTTCTAAGTTAAGGAGCTGTTTATCCTTTGCAGCAAAAATATTCTAGATTTGGATAATAAATATTTCTACTGCATCCCTAACTTATTCCTCTAATGCACCTTAAAATTATTATTTATTTTATCAAACTATGGACCGATCCTCATAAAATTCTTTCGGGAAATTTTCATTATTAATTTATTTGCTTATGTCAAATTTCATCGCTATAATCGTACTTTTAAGCCGGTTATGAGCGTTAGAGTAATATTCTGAAGGGCACCTTAAAGGGGGGTTGGGTCAATTATAGGCCGATTCACATATAATTTGGTAAGCCATTAATGAGCGTTAAAGTCTTTTTCTGGAGGGGACCTTATATTGGGGTATGGTCAATTATGGACCGATGCTCATAATATTTGGTAGGGAGATTTTGAATCATATAAAACTCATTTATGTTGAATTTCATCGCTATACTTGAACTTTTAAAACAGATTTGCCGTTAAAAATGTTTTTGGTGGCCCACTTGTATGGGAGCTAAAAATATTCAAAACTGCAAAACTTGAAGTGATGATTTTTGCAAGTTGTGCCTTAAATTTTTTATATTTTCATTCAGTTTATATAAAAAATATCAATTTTAAAGTTTTGTGATGTTCTTATGCTCTCCTGTATAGTTTCCAAAATGGTTTTTACGGCCTTTTTGGCTCCATGCTTCATCTATAGATGTAGTAGTCACCATAATCTCTACAATGACTTCGCTATTGGACAATTTAAAAATATTGTTTAATACATAGGTATAAGAAAGGCAAGTGTTCTAGATAGTTTTTTTGTTTACAAAAATGAAAAAAGCTAAACCATAAACCTTTTAATCTATTGATACATGAGCGGTTATTTATTTATTTAAACATTATATGTTGGTGTTATTTTTACAGCAGGAAAAGTTTAAAATAAACGACAGCAGCTTTAATAGGATGACACACTGAGAAGCATCTTTAGAAGAAGGCCAAAAATATGTTTTTTTGTTCACTTTTTGTTGTGAAACTTTTTTTATTTTTTGGGATTATTTTATGTTAATAGGTATTGGTAGCATCACTTTGCGCCGGAATTGCAATAACATCATGGTGGAGATTTCAGCAAGGTAACATGCCCCCAGGGGGATTACTGTTGACAATGTAATTTCCTATATTTTAGTTGATACTACACCAATAAAATTCTTCATAACTGGAATATAAAAATTATGAATACCCTTTTTTAAAATGTTAAACGATAGACCCTAATTCCAATATAAAGCATCTTTCTGAGAATTTTCGTTCCAATTATGTTCTATTAAGACCTGTGACTACGAAAATAAGTAATTACACTTATTTAACATATTCATTCAAAATATTTTTTTAACACAAAAAAATTAGTTTTTTTAATTTATTTACTGCATGAAACCACATTGTTGTTAAAACTTATTCGTAAATTAAAAGCATGGAGAAGTTAAAACCATCTCCATTGGGCGCTTAAGCTAGCAAACAAAATTAATTAACAAAAATAAACAACTTTCGTGTTTTAATTTAATCCTTCAGCTAAAGATTGTCCCTTAATGGTTAAATATCTTCTTCAAATAATATGATATACAAACATAAATGGACGAGAACATCAATTGTCCTATGATTTCATTATTAAAAATGTCAAAACCATACTTAAACATAGATGCCAAATCGTGCACAAGGAATATTTTAACAATTTAGGAAATATTTTCGTCAATTGAATATAATGATTTTATGTTCAAAACAATCATTTTTAAAAGGCCACACATCAAAACTGTAAACCTTAAAAAGTTTTACCAAGTGAATGCTATTTAAATTAATAACTTGACCTTGTTTAAATGGGCGGTCATTTCATAATTTTGGTATCTTAAATTCTTGTTCTATGTTTTAAATATACATTCTTACATACATAATAAACTTATCTGCAATGTTAAAGGATATTGAGTACTATGTAGCCTTATATACAATTTAATCTACTTCATTATAATTTTCGCTTAATAATTCGTGTGGTTTTAAAAAGCCAATGTTAATTTTTGTTGCTTTTTGACTTTAGAGGTTTTGTTTTTATTCAAAACTTTTGCTGTCTCGGGTTATAATGCCAAAAATCCAAATTTCAGAATTTATAATTAGATTAAACACTAACATTATTTTTTAATATAAGTATAAAAACAAATTTGCCGAAAATTGCGTATTTATTATAAAGTAAAGTAGGTATTATTATTGCTTTTTTTTAATTAGGATATTATTGATTATTAAAAAATTTGGTGAAATTAAACGATTGATCCGTTAAATTGGAAATGACGATAATTTTATCTTTTAAAACATACAAATAGTTCTTTATCAATAAAATTATTAAAACATTCGCTTACATTGTGAATATTTACAAAAGTGACTTACATATGCGGCATTGTATAAAATTATTTAAATCTTGTGGAATTTGACTTAATTCATGTGTATTGCAATTGCTTTAAATAGTGAGTTTATAGTTCCCCATATGGTCTTCATACCTCTCCAGTCCATTCCTCTTCAACCGCCCACCCATACAACATATTTGTAACGAAGAACTTTGAACGTTATTCCATAGCTCTGACCTATGTCCCATTGTAAACAAAACCTATTCGCTTCTCTGCATACATATGTATCTTTGACACAAGCTAAAGTACATATTTCTTAAAAACAAGCCTCATTCATTTTCCTGAAGCATAAAAATTTCTATTTTGTAAAAAATATTTAATTTTTTATTTACATTTAACAAAATTTGTTATTATATTCTTAAATTTGTCGTGTTAACATTTTTATGTCAAGTGTTAATTTTTCAGGCTACTTCAGGGATGGAAAAATAAATTTTGTTTCAGTATCATCAAATATTTCAGAAAGTACTTTTTTTGGATCTCAAAGTATTTAGGTTAGATTGATAGGAGGATGTGTACTACATCAAATCCGAAGAAATGCACCTAGGCCACAATCGGGCCTGTTGTTCTCTCTTTATCATGAAAAAAAAAGAACTGAATGAGTTATTTTTCAGTGTTCAGAAACTCAGTTCCTTGAACGTAATTCCTAAGAATCTTCCAATCAGGGTTAGTCAGGAATGTTATTTCCGGAATAATATCACTTCCAAGATATTTGGATCTAACTTCGACTAATGCCTGGCAGTTTCAAAGAAAGTGCTCCAGAGTTTCACTGT
This sequence comes from Lucilia cuprina, assembly GCF_022045245.1. NCBI lineage: Eukaryota > Metazoa > Arthropoda > Insecta > Diptera > Calliphoridae > Lucilia > Lucilia cuprina. The sequence continues at coordinate 31,848,826 of NC_060953.1, forward strand.
CCTCTCAACATGTTCTACATACGTCTGGATCCACACGTCCAATTTTGCATAAATGTGCACGTAATCCTGTGTATCCACTCAGAATACGTACTACGTCATACTAACTTCAGACTTACTCATTTTGAGGATATTTTTCGTCTTGCTCTCATCAGGGATACCCCATAGGGAATTTTTCTGACCCGCTATTATCAAAAAACTAAAGGACGGTAAAAATTTAAAAATTTTAATTTCATCAAATGCGAATATCAACTAAACTATAAATTTTTTTTAAATCGGAACTCAAATGAAGAAATAGGATCGTTTTAAAAATTTAACTTAGCCAAAGTGTTCTAATTTGAGGACCCCCGTCGGTCCTCTGGTTGGCCGATAAGGTCCAAATTCAAAACCTAAACTCGACAACACCTCCTCTTTGTGATAATATTGAAAAGAAAATCGGATTAACCGTTTAGAAGTTACCGAATTATTTCACTCTTTTTTTCCTATACCACTGTGCACTATTATAAAGTCTCGAAAAGGGACAAAAATTGAGTTTTCTCAAAACTCAGGACATAATATCTCAGATTCCAGATGTGGTGGAGAAAATATAAAGTAATATTCGAACTCAGCGCTGATTATTCTTATAGAAGCGTCTAACATAGTCTCAGGGCTTCAACTATTTTAACATTTTGTCTGATAATATTAAAAAGAAACAGCTACTAAAGTTATAGAGTACTTTAGTAGCTGTTTCCTACAACTTTTATTTAATGCATTTTCGGGAGTAAGTGCCAAAACAAAAATTGTAAAAAGTATTTTAAAGAAACTTTTATCCCCATATTCTAATTCTCTTGTTATTTCAAAACGATTTATTGAAAGTTCCCATACAAAAAAATTATTTTAACAGACAGATTTACTACCGGTTAAACGATAATCGGATATTGAGATTGTAGCCCTGAAAGTATCAAATAAGACTCGGGAGTATCACCGTACTTTTGCACATCAAATAGTATCAAATAAAGTACCATCGTACCAATTTTGCCATCCCTGGGCTACTTCCCCGGGTAGCCATAAGTGGCTCATAATTGCCATAGTCGTGTTGAAACAGTCCAATAGGCACCTACCCAATTTTGAATATGACGGCTTTAGTGCGAAATATGCACTTGGTTCATACGAGACTAGCCATGGAGTTCTGGTCGATACCTATCAGTAGTAAATTTTTCTCAGATTCTTCGTATATATTTTCTTATATCGAAGATCAAATGTGTAATAAAAAGATTAAAAAAATCTGTAAAAATATAAATTTAAATATTTTATATTTTCCTAAAATTTTTAAGTACGTTTTTATGAAATTATGTAGGTTTGGAATCATTGGTGAAAGTGTGTGGAGCTACAATATTTTTATAAAAATTCTACCAATACTTTCCTAGAGTTAGGTACCGAATGACAACTCCTTTAGTTACCAATTGATAAGCCCCAATTTCTTTATATTCTTTGTTTTTATGAAGCCAGCTTTCAGCTGAGGAAGTCAATTCTGAAAATATAGGATGTTAACACTTGTAGAACTATTTCAGCTTAATACGCAATTATGGACATTTTTTAAACTTTAAACTGTTATAAATTTGGCGGCATTTGCCTAAAATTTTTATAGAGAATATAATTGTAATTTTAACTTATTCCTTACAAATAATATTTTTTTTTGAACCCTAAAATAAAAAGAAAATTTACCATAAAACGAAAACAATGAAAATAACATAAAGTTAAAACCTAAGCACTACTTGTATACGAATAAAAGCTTTGACACTTGAGTTACATTCAAGGACTTATTGATCATGCGCAGAAAGAAACATTTTGTGAATGAAAAACAGATGTAATTTGGCGCCAATATAAAGGCAGAGTTGCCATTTGAAAACAAATAAATGGCAAGGAATTAGTAATACATTCCTAGGGGTTAAATTCATAATTAAAATACAAAAACATTTTCAGATCGTTTTCTAAACTTTAAAATTCTTCAAAATTATATTAGTACAATGTATTAAGACATTGCTATTTACCACAGCAAAAATCTGGTAAGGACTTGTACATACTGAACTATACTTTCCTCCACTGCTATCATTACATTAGCTAGAATAATGAAACAATTTTATGGTATGTAGTTTTTTAATGTGACAACTCTGCAACTTTAAACTACATCATATCAACATGTACCTGCAATATGGAATAGAATTACGAATACAGAAACATTGTTACAAAAAACATGTTGCAGATATGTTTATAAACATTAATGAAATGTTTTCAACGATTGTAAATGTTTTGTCCATTTCATTATTGCCAGTATTTATAAATAGGAATATACAGTGATCAATTGTTTCAAATTGTCTTTAATTGGGCTCAGAATACATTTGAATTCTTTCGTGTTGGCTACTAAATCAAAGTGGTAACAATGTGTTTGCCATTCAACTTGTATTCAATAAGAGTCACAACTAAATTTTCTATTTAGTTCAGAAGAAAATTACATTTTCATGTGATAGAGTAATAAGCATTAGTCAAACAATATGTTGTAATTCAGTCCCACAAAAATATTTCCATATGAGCTATCTACGTAAGGCGAAAAGGTAAAAAAGTATGTTAAGTAATTTAAGTTTTTACAGAAATTTAAAATTTGGAGTACTTATTTTAAACCTTTAGATATATTTCAAATTTAGTAAAAACATAAATTTGAGTTATTATTTAAATCAAGCAATATTATACATAGTTATAAAGTACTATCAAATTTAAACATTTTTGTTCGCTAATATTTAACAATATTTGCAAAATTTTGGAATATTTAGCAAATATCAAAAAGTCAGTTTTCCCGAAAATCGCAAAAAATTGCCAGTTGTAATAAAATCCCACTATTTTCGAAAAACATTTTCTTAAAGTTTCAAACTGGGAAGAGGTCGGACTTTTTTAAAATCTTATATGAAGTTGGTGATTTTAAAAATTAAGGAAGTTATACTAAACATTCATGTTTTACGTACCCCCACATTTTTTGTGGGTAAACTTTTTACCTTAATTATTAAATTGTTTCCTTTAATCTTTCATATTAAAGATTATTTATTCCACCATCAAAATGGTGGACCCCATAAAGTATATTTATTCTCGTAAGATTCTAAGACGATCTAGCGTTCACAAAAGAAGATATATTAATTAGAAATGTTTGGTATTGAAAATGGATAAAATCGATTAACGATTTCACATAACCCATACAAATGTACCCCCGGAATATGGCGTAAAAACTTTAAACATTTATAAATTCGTTGTTTATTAAGCAAAAACCACAAAATTTTACATAAATCAGTTATTTGACTTCCGGAATAAAAATCTGGATATATTTAACATAGAACCATAATTGGTCCACTGAAGACATGACTAACGCTAATTACCGGCTTTAAAATAACTATATATCTCCTTATCAGAAAATTACTTTAACGCTCATTACTGGCTTAAAAAATATGAGTACCGGGATGAAATTCGATATTAATATAATTTGTATAAACCAAAATTGCTCCACAAAATTTTCCGGGATCGGTTTGTATCGATTTTATGATGCAGAAAATTTTGCATGAAAGGTTAGGTTATAATCATTTTTTCCAGACGTTACAAAGGGACCTAACATGACCTAAGTAAAGTTATACTCGTGGTAATATACAGTCTGCAGAACCTTACCTAACCTACTTTTGGAAGAAACCCGAGTAACGGCGGGAACATGCAGCTAGTATATTATAAACAACAAGTAAGAGAGCTACATTCGGCTGTGCCGAATCTTATATATCATAGTGTATTTAAAACATATTAATTTTATAAGCTTTAAATTTATTTAATTTTGTAGACTTTATTATTAAAGCAAAACAAAAGGAACAAAATCAACGCTAAACGAAATAAAACACACAAAACAACATAATACATAAGTCGGCCAGAGAACCGAGTTCGTGTTTTTATAAAAGAAAAAAAAATACACCCATAAATATACGATTGAATAAAGAAAGATACAAAGGTTCTTAAAGTACTACTTTAGCTTTAAACCCTGAATAACCGGAGTTTCCTTACAGAGGCTTAGTAATAGGGCGATCGATTATTCGACATTTTCCAAAAACCGGTTTTCGAATAATTGACATTTAAAAAAAAAAGGTTAATAATTTTCAAATTCAGAAAAAAACGATTAACCGGTTTTTTTATTATAAATAACAAAATCAATTTTATTTTATAAAAAAATTAACGTTTATGTTTAAATTTGATGGCCCGAAGTGATTTTTAACAGTTTAAAAGATTATAAATTTAGATATAGTCGTCTGATTTACATTACTTTTTTTAATGTAAAAAAATTGGAGAAAAGTGGGACACTTTTGTTAAATATAAGAAACTATGAAACAATACCTAAAATATCTGATTATATAATTTTCATAGGAATTCCAAGACATCAATAATAGTTTAGCCGCCAAGTAATTATTGTTATTGAAATATAATCTTAAGATTTTATGAAATAGTTATTCGAATAAATTTAAAAAAATATATTTGTTAATTAATTAGGAAAATCAAAAAAGTGTAATCAAAGGTGCGTTAGAAAAATATACTCTAGTTCTTGGACTCCAATATTTTTAAAATTTGACGAGCTGTATTTTTATTTACTTCAAAATTTAAGTAATCTTTGAATACAATGCAAATAAATGTATTCGAAAGCGGTTTTTAAAAAGCAATAAACCGGGTTATTCGATATTCGTAAAATTAACATTTAGAAAAACCGGTTTAAAAACCGAGTCGATCACCCTACCATTTCTACGTTTGTGTTCCGATTAAAGATAAAATTACTTATATAGGATCCTCTTATCGAGCGTTATAAACAACCTGCTATCAATTATCTCTTATAGATTACGAAATTTTCCCATTTTAAGTAATATTAAATTTTCAATGTTTTTACCCACCCTAAGTTTTTTGATAACAAATATTTCCCAATTTTCTTCATTATTATTTTAGTGTTTAATATAAAATGTATGTATCAGTGAACGATTTGTTTAAAAATCATTCATTTTAATAGGAAAACATAATTGTGAATGACCCCATATTATAAAATTTTATACCAATTTATAAAATTTTCATTAAAAACAAATATTTTGGATTTTACCTTAACTCTGGTGTAATATACATAGGTTCGATGCAAAATTAATGAAACACAAATTTTCTAAAAGAGGCTTTTATGGGAGTTACGGTAAAATTTGCTGAATTTTATCACAGTAAGTCAACTTTAAACAGTTAAGACATTTTTTATAGGGGCTTGAATAAAATTAGGGCCGGTCAAATGAAAAATTTGCAGACTCAGCTTATATAAAAATTAGCCGTGCTGATTTTCGGGGAGATAGTAGATATTTGACGTATGTAGCTATGGCTCAAAATGCCCAGATTTAAAGATCCGTTTGTGTGGGGCAAGGTAAAACTGCAGAACGAAAAACACGTTTGGTTTACGTAGACAAATTTCCATTCCACCACATTGTACCTACACATGCCTGTATTTTGTTAATAGATTATTTGACCTTTTCTAAGGACATTGAACACTAGATATCTGCGGAAAAACAGTATACATTGTTAACATGGTAAACTTTGCGATTTATTAATGCAATAAATAAAATTAGCCTTTGTTTCTTAACATCCCACCAGTTCGACAAAGAGTCAATGCATACGAAAAAGACCGTAATTTCCACCAATAGTTACCCACCTGGATGATCGTAATTCGTATGTTTTGGGTCATTCGTCACGAATGTACCCTTTGTAATCGAGAATGAAGAATGTCGTCACTTTAGTGTCCTCTTTGTAAGCGGGAGCGGAGACAGTCGTCTCTTTACTATCCTCAAGTAACTTAAAGATTATACTCTTAAAAGTAGTTTTTTTGTTGTACTTCCGAAAGTAGTTATTTTACCCATCTTTTGAAGAAATGTTTATTACTTTCTACTAATATGCCACCATCTGGTTGACTAAAATTTATATCTTTCGGGTCAATCGTCACATTATTGTCTCATAGTATTCTAGAGAGTAGACACTTGAAATTTTTAAATTTTAGTTCCATTAATATCTTACCACCTGGCTGACTCCAATTCGTATTTTTTGGTCTTTCGTCACAAATAAACTCTTTGTAATCGAGAATGAAGACAGTCGTCACTTTAGTGTCCCATTTGTAAGCGAGAGCGGAGGCAATCGCCTCTTTACTATCTCTTTGTAGGGTGTAGAGTGACGATTGACTTCCTCGTAGGACAAGCCCATGTTAAAATGGTCGGTTACCTGGGTAGTCAGGTGGCTAGGGGCTACCACAAGTGGTAGGTTAAGAGGTCAGTTCGGGACTGTCCCGTCGAACTGCTGGGATTTTACTTATATGTACTCCATACATGCATATATATATACAATATGACTTAAACTCGTGTAACTCTAATTAGAATTACTTAATTTGTTTTTAATTGTTCGAGAAATTTTATAACATTATTGCTACATATTTAATGCTTAATTGATTTTACGCTTCATGTTGTCTATGAACATTTTTGAAGCTGCTTACTTATATATTAATTGTATGAATATGATAGATTGGGTGTTATATATAAACTAACAAAGAAAATTGAGTAAATACTTATTATAAAAAGAAATTTTTGTTTTGATCATAAATAAATACTAAGGTATGTATGTATATGAAAAATAAATTTCTAACGTACGTTTGGTGCAGAGGTATTTTCTAGTTAATTAACAGCTGTAGGTGATGGACCCACCCAGCCACAATGGTCCAATATATAAATATGTGCATACAAAAGTCTTTTAACTTTCACAAGCAGGGGTTTTATTTAATTATTTTACGATTTTTTTTTTTTTTTTGTATATTTTGCAAATTACGATCGACGAGTTTTTATATTTGGATATTTAAGTAACATTTTGATGGGGGCTTTTTAGAAGAGCTAAGGTCGAATGAGTCCCTATAATTATAAAGTTTATCAGGGTCATCAAGACTAGTATAGAACTTGGTTTTTCAGCTTTTTGTTGAGATACGAGTATATTAAACATAATTACGAACATAAAAGCCTATTTGGCGGGTTCAGTTCTATGGGGCCTAGGTGAAATAATGGACCGATGTTAACTATTTTCAATAGGCTTTAAAATATTTTTATGAATTTTATAATGCTAATATTGGTATCAAATGGAAGCTGGGAATCTGTACATTCTATATATATTATTTATCTGTCTCACTTAGAGAAACGAAAAAGAAGTAAAATTTAAAAATGTTTCATTTTCGACTTAAAAACTTTTAACTACTTTTTTGTGACAAATTTTCTTTAAGATTCCTAATTCTTTCTTGATGATTTGAAATAAATTATATTATTTCGAAGCAGAGGAAATCAGCTTCATTTGAAATTAATATTAATACCAACTTTTTAATATAAATTTGGAATTCCATCTTTTGAAATCGGATGTCTTTTAAACTTTAAAGTCCTTTTACTGAAGCATAAGAGCTGATTATGAAAAATTGAGTACACAGAGTTAATTAGCACGCATAGATTTTTTCATGTTTGAAAATAACTTTTGCACGGTTTATAAACAAAAATATTATTTTCACTTCAATTCTATGTTAAGTTTTTTTCTCAAATATTAGAAATTATTCCTGTTTATGTGAAATGCTTTTCTATATAAAGAAATTACTGTTTTTAAGATTTTCAACGAGTTCTAGAATTCATACGTTCCATTGAACACTTGTTCAAATATAACTGTTGCTGAAAAACAAAAGAACACAACAATATTCCCAAAAAATATTCAAAAATCATCAAATAAGTGTTTTTTATTATAGAAAAATGATTTAGAAATTAAGAAAAGAAGAAAATTTATTATAAAAATATTAAATTTTGTAGCAAATATATAGTAATTTTACTTCTAAATAGTGAGATTTTCTTAATCGGTTAATTGATAGAAATTATTCGGTTTATTCATTATTTGAAAATTGACAATTTTCATTTATTCAAACGATTAATCCTCAAAAATTTATCGACTAACCGAACGACGATTAATCGTTTAAATACTCCAGTAGGCATATAGTAGTATATATGTATATATACTACTATATGGGGGTAAGTCTACATTATATTTATTTATGTAGAATTTAATCGTGTTATTAGTGTTTATAAGTGAGTTTTGATCTTCAAGTCCTTCAATGAGAGGGTCAAATAAGGACCGATCATTTCAATAATCGGCGGTGTCATTTAGACTTTAATTAACCTAAGTTTTGCCGAATTTTGTTGACATACTAGAATATTTTAAATAATTATGTGCCCTAAAGCCTTATTCGGGGGTACGGTTGTATTGGGGCTAGGCGAAGTAGGGTAGAAGGGAGATCATACGCCATAGGGGCACATCTGCCAATAGCGAATAACTGAAAACTGAGTAATCGATTTTATCGAATTATCAAATTTTGTTTTCGTTTATCGATTATCTATCCCTGAAAAATCTCTGAAAATTAAAAACATAAACTTTACATATGATGGGAGATAGACATGATTAATTGTTTTTCAAAGGGCTGTGGAAATATTTCATTGTGTGAACTTTTTGTGCTAACTTTTTTAGTTTTTGTGATAGAAAAAATATATTGGTCAGTATTATAACGTCAATAATAGTGAACAATAAGACATAATAATATTATCGATAATATAATTTGAAGCCCAAAAAAATTGAAACTAAACCCCAGAACTGCCCGTGGGGCACATGTGCCAAATATATGTAATGCTTGTGATGTAGAACAAAATTTGGTTGAAATATAGAAAAAATCAGTAATAATTTGTTTTACTTTTTTTTGGTAAGTTTTGTGAAATAAACAATAAATATCTGGTTTATTATACTTTGTTTAATGAATTAAAGTATAAAACAGCAAAATAAGTTTTTATTTTTGTATTTTTTTCTTTTATTTTACTAATGACAAATCTGCCCCATCCCCTTAGCACATTTACCCCACGGATGGGGCGGTTTCGCCGTTTTTGGTCAGTGCAAAAAAGTTAAAAAAAATATGTACATGAGGATTACTTAGGAAAGATTGAAAGGAATAAAACAAAAGCCAACATATCTAAGTATCCGAACCAAGAAAAAAATTAAGAATATGTATTGTGGTTTTAATTTGAGGCTGCCTCAAAAAAAATTGGCGTATGGTCCCCCTTCTACCCTAATGGACCAATTTCAACCATTTTCAATAGCAGTGTCCTTGGGTAAAAAAAGAGTATGTGCCAATTTTTTTTACTTATATTAAATCCTTTTTTTCCACATTTTTATATTTTGTATGACAGATTTTTGGTTTTTGGGGGCGTGGTGTAGGACAAAGGTGTTTGTAACAAAAATCAACAATCGCATAATACCCTCCCCACTATAGTGGAGTAGGGTATACAAATTAAAATCGTAAATTTTTTTGGCTTGAGCCCCCTACGGCTCCTCATCAGCAATCTTCTAGTGTCATATGCTATGACACATGTAAACATCATCTATTTAACTCACAAGTTTTGAGGAAATATAATATTGAAATTGTACCAAAGTCCTTAAGCCAATTTCTTCCTTCGCACATCAATTACGAAGAAATACACCTAGGCCACTATCGGGCCTGTTGTGCGCTCCATTTCATTAAAACCAAAATATTTTCTGAGTATATTATTTTTCAATGTTCAGAAACTCAGTATCGTGGACGTAATTCCTAAGAATTTTCCAATCAGTGTTAGTCAGGAATGTTATTTCCGGAATAACATCACTTCCCTGGTACTTGGATCTAACGACGAATGCCTGACAGTGGCAAAGAAAGTTCTGTAGAGTTTCACTGTACTCTCCACATGCTCTACATAGATATGCTTGTAATTCTGTGTGTACACTTAGAATACGCACCATCATAGTAACTTCAGACTTGATCCTTTTGAGTATATTTCTCGTCTTAATCTCAACAGGGTCACCCCATAGGATTTTTGTGATTCTACCCACCGATTCATTTCTCTAAGAGGCCTTATGGAATTCTCTCTCCCATATTTTTAATTTATGTTAACTACCTCGAGCTCTCTTCCCTTTAGAGCTGCTACATTTGAAATTATAAATTATGTATATCCATCCGCATCCATCTTATGAATCGCGATGATTATTAGGTATGATAACTTTGGAAAAGAGAAGTAAAATACAGTCGATGTTGCTGGTTTTTGACCTAATTAATTTATATATTGATTGCCCAGAACTTTTGAAAAAAATACCATTTTATGTACCAGGCAGATTATCTGTTCGTCATAGAAATCTGTTTTATTATACCCTTCATATAAGTATATATAAGTTTGTCATTCCGTTTGTAATTTCTATAATATAATTTTCCGACCCCAATCAAATCTAGTAGATTAAATAGATTTGGATTTGTCAAAAATGTATGGGAAATTTTGTTGGTTTTATTGCGTTCTATATTTTTTGTTGATTCTGTTCGTATATTTGGAAGTTTGTTAGTTTCATTGCGTTGTGTACTTTTTTTTTTTTGGTGTATTTCGTTTTCTAAATTTGGATGTCTGTTGGTTTCATTGCCTTGTGTATTTTGTATAAATATAAATTTTTTAAGGAGCCTTTATTATTAATTATATATATATATATTATATATATATATATATTTATATATATATATATATATATATATATATATATATATATATATATATATATATATATATATATATATATATATATAGTATATATATATAAATTTTTTAAGGAGCCTTTATTATTAATTATTTATATATATTTATATTATATATATATATTATATATATATATATATATATATATCTATATATATATATATATATATATATAATATATATATATATATATATATATATTATTATATATATATATTATATATATATATATATAAATATATTATATATATATATATATATTATATATATATATATAAATATAATATTAATTAATATTAAAGGCTTCTTAAAAATTTATATTTATACAAAATACACAAGGCAATGAAACCAACAGACATCCAAATTTAGAAAACGAAATACACCAAAAAAAAAAAGTACACAACGCAATGAAACTAACAAACTTCCAAATATACGAACAGAATCAACAAAAAATATAGAACGCAATAAAACCAACAAAATTTCCCATACAATTTTTGACAAATCCAAATCTATTTAATCTACTAGATTTGATTTTAAACATGTCAAAACGTATTTTTTCGAACAAGACTTGCTTATACAACACTGCATTGTGTCTAGGAAATATAACTATAGGCTATCCATTCAAGTTGAATGTGTTTATCGATAAATTGTAATTTTGTATTTTTAATGTTTAAATTTGAATGAATTTAACATTACTGTCGTTATATCAAAATAAAATGACGGGATTTGTTCGAAAATTCTAATATCAAAAACTAGTAAGCTCAGTGGAAACACCTCGAAGAGGTTTAAGAAATTTTAGTAGATTTCAAGCCAGTGGAACCATAGTATTATACATTATCAGTAAAATATTAATTCCAATTTTGTATTAACAAAATTTTAAAATTAGTTTTAGATGCATTAAATTCCAAAGACTATTTTTCGTTTAAAGTATTTAAGTAATTGAATGATCTATTTAAAGGACTATTTAATGTATAGTTTTTATGACGTAGACCAAGAAAACAAGTAAGAGTTCTATATTCGGCTGTGCCGAATCTTATATACCCTTCACAATAATGTGTTAAAAAACAGTCATTACGAATTTTATTACAAAAAATAAAAAAAACCAATTGTAGCCCATTTTATACGATCTAAATTAATCCGGGCTCTACATGCTTAACTTCATATTTCTAAGTTCAATATTAAAAAAATTTTTAAAAGTACCTTTTGAAGAACGAAAAAATACAAACAACTTCCCTTTAATGGGTTCCCACTTAATCCACATAATGTTTCTAGGTTCAATATTATAGAAAATTAAAAATTAGCTTTTGTAGAACGAAAAAGTACCAAAACGTGCCCTTTTATGTATTCTGGCCTAATCCGGTCTCTACATACTTAATATCATGTTTCTAGGTTCAATATTGTAGAAAATTCAAAAAGTACCTTTTGTAGAAAGAAAAAGTATCAAAAAGTCTCTTTTTGCAAGCTAATACCTAGTCAAGGCCCAATATGCTAAATTTCATGTTTCTAGGTTCAATATTATAGAAAATTCAAAAAGTACCCTTTGTAGAACGAAAAGGTGCTAAAAGGGCCACCTTTATAGGTTCTTACCCAGTCAAGGCCCTACATGCTAATTTCATGTTTCTAGGTTCAATATTGTAGAAAATTCAAAAAGTACCTTTTGTAAAACGAAAAAGTACCAAAAAGTCCCCTTTTATGTGTTCCCACCTAATCCGGGCGCTACTTACTAAATTTCATGTTTCTAGGTTTATTATTATAGAAAATCCAAAAAGTAACTTTTGTAGAACGAAAAAGTAACAAAAAAATCCCCTTTTAAGTTTTCGAACCTAATCCGGTCCTACATACTAAATTTCATGGTTCTAACCAATAACAACGTACTCCTTGTTTGTATCGTGACGTCATGCTCAGCATTGTTTTTATAAACAAGTTCAATAAAAAATTTACCGTATGAATATGTGTTTTGTTGTTGTAATTTACAGTTTTTGTCTGAGCATGAATAAAAAATCTAAATTTTTTATGAAATTTTCAGAGGTTGTCTCATTTTTTGCTCATATCTCTGGTATTTATGGACCGATTTTGCTGATTTTAAATAGCGATCTTTTCGAAAGCATGTCTAACGGAAAATTATATTATAAAAATTACAAACAGAATGACAAACTATATATACCCTTCTCACGAAGGTAAAGGGTATAAAAATGTGAGCATAAAAATAAACGCTCTCAAAATAAAATAAAATCAATTTGCCAATTTGTATGGAAAAAACGTTATGCTCCAGTTCTGTTTCGTCATTAACTTATGAAGAGCAATACCTAAACCTCTATTGTTAGGCTTTTTAGAGCCCTCTAATTTGTTTTTAGTTAAAACTGTAGATATATACCATTGGCGGCCAAACATGCCCTTGCGGGAAATGTGTTATTCTTACTTATACACACGCAATAAAAATATTCTCAGCAACAAAACAAACTATACATAAAACAAAAACAATTTAATTTAGTGGCTCTCTTTATGAAATGATACACAGAGAATATTTTCAAAAGACATTACAAATTAATGTATGAATACTTTTTATAGAAAGATCTATTAGACATACATATGTATAATTATTTATTTTTATTTGTTCAAGCAATTAATCGCTTAAATTTTAACGATTTAGATACATATTAGATACATAAACAAACTATATACATATATCAATACATCAAACTATAAACAATCATATGTACATACATCAACACATTTTTACATCAAGATGTTCATCAATAAATACTTTCATCAACGGATACATACAACAATACATACATCTCTTCCGTTATTCATTTATAATTCTAATAATATGAATAACACAAATATGTACAAACATAAAATTTTTTTCAGTGCAAAACACACATATTTTCATTTATGTTCTCTTTTATATTTTGCACTACACATATGCAATTTAAACATTCTCTTTCTGGCCACCACGGATATATACTCAATTTTTACATGAGTTTATATTACAATTGTTGTTTGTGTATATTAACTAAATTGGAACGTGTTACTTATAACACCAATTTTACATTTTTGATCACTGAACACTAAGAAGTGAAACGCTGTCATTTTTTACAACAACAACGTTACGCTCTTCTCACAGACGAGTTCTGTGTAACTCCAACACATATGTAAGAAACTTACTCTCTCTCCAAACTTCAAAACTTTGTCGCGAAAATTCGTAGCTTATAGAACTTGAAAAATATTTTTTATCACTTAACGTTATATTTTATTATTTTTTTGCACACTTTAAATATATTTAATAGCCCGAAAAGATTTAATTTTTTACAAACGAAAAAAAAAATTTTTATTTTTTTTGACATTTAATTTTTGTTGTTGATATTAAAACGAAAAAAGAACAATGTTGTAATTTTTCGTATGGTACAAAGAAAAAAATATTTCAACTAACTTAATTATTATTTCAATATTGCAGATTAAAAAGCAAAGATACGTTCATATATAATGTTTATAGATAAATTATGTTGCAAAAATATTTAAAGAAATCTTCTAAAATATAAATTCAAATGAAATAATTTTTTTTTTAATTTTTAAATCCGATTTTTTGCAACTATGTTGGCTTGAGAATTCTACTAATACATTCTTAGAGTTAGGTACCGACTGACAGTAGACTTAGGTACTTTTTGACAGCGTTTCACTTCTTATTTATTCTTTGTTTTTGATGTATTCGTAAAGTTTTAAATTTTAAATAAAAAATCATAAGCTAAATTAATTAAAAACAAGTAAGAGTGCTATATTCGGCTGTGCCGAATCTTATATACCCTTCACCATAGTGTATTTTAAACATATTAGTTTTTTAAATTTTTTCCCGACTACATTAATATTACGCCAAGAGCAAAACAAAACGAACAACAACAACGCTAAACGAAATAAAAAACAAAATACACAAGGCATCTAAACCAACAGACATCTAAACATACATAACGAAAAACACAGAAAAACAAAATAAACAACGCAATAAAACCAACCTAAATTCAAATATACGAAGAGAATTCACAAAACAAAAACACACAGCTGAATAAAACCATATACATACATCTACAAACACGCGTACATCGTTTTCTAATATACAGTGTTGTTGTTGCTTAGTTAACAAAGCATGAAAAAATATGACATTTTTGATAAAATTTTCAGAGGTTGTCTCGGGTTTTTGCTCATATCTCTGTTATTTACTGACCGATTTTGCTGATTTTAAATAAGTAGCGATCTTCTCGAAAGCATGTCTAAAAGAATTATTGAAGATTCGGATCTCGCCGATATCTGGGGTCCTCTAAAAACTGATTTCAACAGACAGACGGACATGGCTTAATCGACTCCGCTATCTATAAGGATCGTTTGATTTTGTCTTTACTTAAGTTAATGATAAAATCGAACGAAAAGTCTCTCAAATGCTTAAGAAAAACCTAGAAAACTTTTATGTGGCTATAATGTACTTACGTGCATTCAAAACACTTTGGCTCCATTTGCACATTTATGTGCCCCACGTAATAAAAAAGTACATATTTCATAATATTTTATTGAAAAAAAAAAAATTAATTTTCTTGACAATTTTAATTTTTTTCTTTATTTTATTTGTGTACAATAAACAAACAATTGATTTCTTACTGAATGTGCTGTCGCTCTTTGCTTAAGCAAATAAAATTTGACGAAACTTAACACATATAAAACATACGTCAGTATCGCTCTCTGCTTACATTTCTAGTAAAATAAGAGAATTTTTAAATTATTACTCAAAAATATTTTTATTTGTGAAATGTAAAAGAACACAATATAGTAAAATATAATTTTATGTCAAAATATTAAAATAACAAAAAAAAAGTTTAAAAAAAATTATTGAAAAATAATGGAAAATCTATCGGAAAAGTAAATGTGGTTGGATGCACCAACAAAATTGCTTAAAAGCAATTTAGTTGAGCTGCAACCCAAAGTGGCTAAATCGGCTGCTTTAAAAAACAAGAAAAGTTGTGGGATTTGATATCAGAGGAACTTAAATCAAATGGGTAATTTTTAGATTTCTATATTTGGCTTTAAAATTTATCTTCCTCTCTCCTTTTCTGATTTAGATACATGTTTACACCAATACAGGTTGAAACAAAATTTAGGATTTTAGAAAGACAACATAAAAAAACCAAGCTTAACAACAAATTAACGGGACGGACTTGCCCGTATGAAAGGTCTATAGATTCCCTTTTAGCTAAAAAATAAAAACTTATTTCAACCCTTAATATATTTTAGTGAACTAGGGGATCTCTTTGGAGACAAAAGAGGTCTTAATCCAGACTATATCCTAAATAATGAAGAACTTGAGGGAGTTTGTAGAAATGAATCTAAAAGTTAGATATATATCTGATATAGGAATATATTCCTATATAACGTACATGTGTATTTATGCATATATAAATAAACATATACCTCTGATACATATTTTTAGATTTAGACAAAAAAAAATTGAGGAAATTGGGGGCAAAAACGATTATTTCAAGAAAATATTTTAAATATACTTACATCTTATTATATTCTGCAATTAAGCATTTAAAATTAGAATTCAAAAGTAGTGCTAACTTATACTAAATATTTTTTTACATTTCTGCGAATATTGATACCAGAATGACTAAATTGTTTAAGATTAAAGATTCAACTATAAATTAAACTGTAGACTAAACACTAGACTACTATTATTAACTAGACTATAGACTAGACTGTAGACTAGACTACAGACTAAACTATAGACTATAAACTAGACTATAGACTAGACTATAGACTAGATTATAGTCTAGATTATATTTCATTTATTTTCATTTTCAAGTGAATTGACTATTTTGACCGTTTATCACTATTTTGAAAAATTTTTAACATACAAAACATAACATTGTACAAAACATGATAATGTGGTGCATACATATTTTTTATTTTTGTGAAAAACCTTACAATTTTTTTTGGAATACGACAATTATAAGGAGGCCGATATTTATGTGCTCATCAAGATGAAGCTCTCAAAACCCCTCCTAATTCTGGCAATGGCACTAAAAGTAGTGCAAATTTATCCGAAGCACTCAAAATGTGCTATAGATTACTTACTGGTAATCCTAGCTGAGGAAGACATATGCCTGATTCAAGAACCCTGGCTTGGAAGTCTAAGAATTTTCAGCGTCCACATACAATATTCTATATGCAAGAAATAATGGTAAACTTCGATCATATCTAATTGCCAAAAACGCATCTTATCTCAGAAGATCTCAGAATACTAACAATCTAAGTAATACACCAACATTAATTTTTCTAAGTACGGATAATTATATTGGATGGGAGGAGGTACTAGACATTACACTCTTTAATGCTAAATCTTATATATCAGTTGTTAGGAGGTGGGTAACCAATAAAAAGTCGTTTTCAGACTAATTGGATTCTCTTCGATTTAGTTTAAAGTGCAATCTTAACAACAAGTGTAGAAAACTTTGTGGGATCTAACGATGCTGAAAGAATAAACGAAATAACATATCCAAATGAAAGTGAAGTGGTAATTCCTCTAATCGAAGCTAATCCTTCAATTGAAATGGGTTCCACCCAGCTGTATGGAAAAAATTATGAAGGAGATGTAAGTATATCAGTAAATAATTTAAAAAGTCTATAAAAACATGCATGACAAATAAAAATTAAAATATTTACACAGAAAAAATTATCGGTAGTTTATTTTCAATTAACATTTTTAATTTTCTCTATTTTTTATTTAAACAAATTTTTATTTGTTTTAATTATCTCGTTTTTTGAAACTGTTTGAAACTTAAGTGTAAAATTTTGATTAAATTTTTAATTAATTCAATTAATTTTTTAATTGATTGAAAAAAATTTTCTGGCCTTCTTTTCTATTTTAGATTTATTTTTAATATTTTATTTTGAATTTTTGTGCTAGTAATATTTATAATTCTTAAATAGTCAATAAAATTTCAGGCATATAATATTCAAGTTTCTTGACAATTTATGAAACACTTTATATGTTAAATTGTGACAATAAAGTGATAATATTTGTAAATGCTGAACGGATTGTTAAAGGTCTAGTATTCCTTTAACGTGGTGTGTAATCGATTAATAATTTCATTGTTTTAATCACCTTCTTAATTGATTTTTAAAAAATTCTCTATCAAACAGTTTAATTTATTTGATTAATAAATTAATAAAATATCAATTTTATATTTATTAAATATTTAATTTATACAATTAATGAATAAATCAATTTTAAATCTTGTTCCAATTATTGACATTAATTGTTCTGATTAATTCGTTATTTGGAAAAGAAATATATATTTTTATTTTTTTACAAATTTGGTAATTGATATCATCATTTTGGTTATAGGTGCAAAACTTGCTTGATACAATTACTTTGATAATTAAAACTGATTTTCAGTTTTTTCTGTGATACAATGTTACCTAAAAATTCACCGAAAATATTTATTGATATCCTAAGCAGTTTGGAATTGAAAATGAGCAAAATCAGTTCACATCGGGAAAAGTTATGAATCAAAATTTGAATCAACCTTGAAAAAAATAAGCATTTTTTACACATTCTGATGTAATTTTCTCAAAAACTATGCAAAAAAATTCCATAAAAATCACCATACATTAATTCTACGCAAGAGCTTTATCTCTGCGGAAAATCGTCAGGATCGGTCCACAATTTCATATACCTTCCATATAGGGCTGCCAGATTCCGATTCGCAAAAAGCTGAACATTGGCCTTTAAAAAACTGGGCAAAACAAAAAAAGCTGGACATAAAATAATACTGAGAAAATGGTATTACAATAAATTAAAAATTTTAACACTATTTTTTAAGGGCATTGAATATTATATTTACGAATGAAAAAATCAGGTTTTGATTTTTTTTAAATTGCATTTATTTTGCTCTTATGCATTTACACTGCATCTAAAATCTGACAAATTAAGTTTATATATCTTAAATTTTCCTGTAGACTAGTATACTAAAGTCAGATTTGAAATATATACAGGTCTATAAAAAAATGTCGCCCAAAATCGGTATTTTGGCCGCAGATATGCAGATGACGGATTTGAAATTTAAAAAAAATAATTACGCCAATATTAGCGCTGTTCCAAAAACTGCCACAAAAAGTATGATATCACGATTTCAAAAATGTTGCGTGAAGCCTAATGAATATATTTTCAGTTTTCCCCGATCACTTCGTTAACTTACTTTTTAGAGCAAAAGATGTGAAAAAGTTCCATTTTTGAAGTTTTAAATTTTAAAAATCATAAGTACGTAAGCTGTACGTAAAGAAATTGACTATCGCTCGCAATAATAGGTCTTTCGCGTACTTTCCTGTAAGAAATATACAGTAACTTTATGATAGAGAGTAATTTTTAATTTACTTTCAATCAAAAAAATATCCAAAAAAATACGCGAAATCCAATTTTTTGTTTATAAACAAAGATTGGTAATGCCCTTTTGCTGAAATCTCAATCGCTAACAAAACACTAAAAAACAATTGTAACTTTGATTTTTCCTATAAATAAATGGATATTTAAAGTTAACAAAACCTGTAATATCATTAAAAATATATTATTGTTTTAAAACTTCATGATACAATATTATTAAAATAAAAATTTACACAAAATCGTTAAGAGAAAGACAAACTAAAATGTTTTAAAAACGCTAGATCGACAATATTTGTTATGATTTTTCATGACAAATAAACTCTTTTAAAAACTAATTTATGATAAATTTAAAATAGATATAATTGCAAATAATTTTTTAACATTCGTGTGTTCACAGAAAAAATGATCGGTAGTTGATTTTCAATTAACATGTTTTAATTTTCTTTATTTTTTATTTAAACAAATTTTTATTTGTCTTAATTATCTCGTTTTTTGAAACTGTTTTAAACTAAAGTGTAAAATTTTGATTAAATTTTTAATTAATTTAATCAATTTTTTAATCGATTGAAAAATTTTTTCTGGCCTTCTTTTCTATTTTAGATTTATTTTTAATATTTTATTTTGAATTTTTGTGCTAGCAATATTTATAATTCTTAAATAGTCAATAAAATTTTAGGCATATAATATTTAAGTTTCTTTAAAATTTATGAAACACTTTATATGTTTAATTGTGTCAATAAAGTTATAATTTTTATACCCACCATCAAAAAAGATGGGGGGTATATTGTTTTTGTCATTCCGTTTGTAACACATTGAAATATTCGTCTAAGACCCATAAAAGTATATATATTCTGGGTCCTTATTAGATTCTAAGACGATCTAGCCATGTCCGTCTGTCTGTCTGTCTGACTGTTGAAAACACGATAGAGTCCAAACAGAAGTAGCTAGCGAGCTGAATTTTTGCACAGTTACTTATAGTTGAGTCAGTTCGTTTGGTATTGAAAAGGGGCAATATCGGTCCACGATTTCGCCTAGCCCCCATATAAGTCCCCCCTTAGAAAATGACATTATCGCCCATAACTTACTAACAAAAGCATCAATAGCGGTATAATTCGGCACAAACATGTTTTATGGGGACATAAATCTTTTCGTAGAATTTTATAAGGACGGCAATAATGACCCTACACCAACCCCCCCAACCCTATATAAAAGTCCCCTTCAGAAAATGACTTTATCGCTCACAACTGACTAACAGAAGCAGCAATAGCGGTGTAATTCGACACAAACATGTTTTATGTGAGCATAAATCTCTTCGTAGAATTTTATAAGGATCGGTCCATAATTGACCCTACCCCCCATATAAAGTCCCCTTCAGAAAATGACTTTATCGCCGCATAACTGGCTAAGAAAGCATCAATAACAATGAAATTCGGCACAAACATGTTTCTACGGAACATAAATTTCTTCGTAGAATTTTATAAGGATCGGTCCATAATTGACCCTACCTCCCATACAAAGTCCCCTTCAGAAAATGACTTTATCACCCATAATTGACTAACAGAAGCATCATTAGCGGTATAATTCGGCACAAACATGTTTTATGAGGACATATATCTCTTCGTAGAATTTTATAAGGATCGGTCAATAATTGACCCTACCCCCCATACAAAGTACCCTTCAGAAAATGACTTTATCGTTCACAACTGACTAACAGAAGCATCAATAGCGGTGTAATTCGGCACAAACATGTTTTATGGTGACATAAATCTCTTCGTATAATTTTATAAGGATCGGTCCATAATTGACCCTACCCCCCATATAAAGTCCCCTTCAGAAAATGACTTTATCGCCCATAACTGGCTAAGAGAAGCATCAATAGCAGTGAAATTCAGCACAAACATGTTCTACGGGAACATAAATCTCTTCGTAGAATTCTATAAGGATCGGTCCACAATTGACCCAACCCCCCATACAAAGTCCCCTTCAGAAAATGACTTTATCGCCCATAACTGCGTAACAGAAGCATCAAGAGAGGTTTTATTTGGCACAAACATGCTTTAGGATTACATAAATCTCTCCGTAGAATTCAATAAAGGATCGGTCATAATGTGACCCTAACCCCATATAAAGTCCCCTTCTGAAAATTACTTTATCGCCCATAACTGGTTAAGAGAGCATCGATAGCAGTGAAATTCGGCACAAATATGTTTTACGGAAACATAAATCTCTTTTTAGAATTTTATAAGGATTAGTCTATAAATGATCCTATCCCACCTATAAGGTCCCCTTTCAGAAAACGACTTTAATGCTCATAATCTACCTTAAGAAGTATATATATCACAATAATATTCGACATACAAAAGTTTTATAGCAACTAAAATCATTTCATAAATTTTTATAAGGATGGGTCCATTATTGTCTGACCCCCGAAATAAGTTCCCCTTTAGGAAATGAATTCATCGCTCATTACTACAAAATTCTACATAAACAAGTTTCGTGCGAGCCAAAATCTCCCTATCAATTTTTATAAGGATCGATCCTTATAATCCTTATCTCCCATATTAGGTCGCCTTGACTTTAATGCTCATATCTGCTCATAACATATATATAAAGCAATAAAATTCGACATAAAAAAGTTTTATAGGAACTAAAATCATTTTCTTGAATTTAATGAGAATGGGTCCATAATTGAACCTACTAAGGTCCCCTTCTGAAAATGATTTTAAGACTTATTACTGACTCAAAAATGTGAGTACATCAGTAAAATTCTACATAAACATGAATGATTTGATGGTGGGTATATAAGATTCGGCATGGCCGAATATAACACTCTTACTTGTTGTAAATGCTAACACACTGTTAAAGGTCTAGTATTCCTTTAACGTTGTGTGTAATCGATTGTTTTAATCACATTCTTAATTGATTTTAATAAATTCTCTATCAAATTGTTTAATTTATTTGATTAATAAATTAATAACAAATCAATTTTATATTTATTAAATATTTATTTTAACAACTAATGAATTAATCAAATTTAAATCTTGTCTCAATTATTGACATTAATTGTTCTGATTAATTCCTTATTTGGAAAATAATATTTATTTTTATTTTTTTTACAAATTAGGTAATTGATATCATCATTTTGGTTATAGGTGCAAAACTTGTTTGATACAATTATTTTGATAATTAAAACTCATTTTCAGTTTTCTCTGTGTTATTAATTTATATATTTCTTTCTTTCTTCAAAAAATTTAAAATTTACCAAATTTTTGATTTCTTTGGTTTGTTTACATATTCATAAATCAAACATATGTTGTAAATATAAGTTGGATATTTTTTACTGGGGAAAAAATATTCAGTAAAATCAAAAAATTCTCTATCGACGAACTTTAATTTTTACCGCTTTCCTACTCTCTCGTTGCAAGTTTTTGAACGTACGCGAACGGAATCCAATAACAATTGTTGCAAATTGTTACAAATTATCGAGTATGCGAACAGACCTAATATTTTTTACGACATTCAGCTGTGCAAGTGTTGAGACATGATAGAAGAGAGAAATCATAACATAGTTGTATGACAAATGTACAATCAGAGTTGGCTAACATGATTTGACAAAGAAAACATAAAAACAAGTAAGAAAGTATAGTCGGGCGTGGTCGGCCATATGATACCCTACACCAGTTATGAATATTAAATGTGATTTATTTTTCATAATAAAGCATTTATCTTTAATATTCCCTTGTTCCGATACATTTAAGCAATTTATGGATGAAAAACTAATTTTCCGAAAGAGGCTTTATATGGGGGCTAGGGGCAAATATGGACCAAGCCCAATAAAATTTTGTGAATATATTTATATTAACATAATATATTATTGTGCTGAATTTCATCGCGATATTTGTGTTTATAAGTTAATTTGGGACATTCAAGTAATTTTCTGAAGAGGACTTTGTATGGGAGCTAGGGTCAAATGGGACCCGATCTTTATGAAATTTGGCAGGGTCATCAAGACTTCTAAAAAACTTAGTTGTGCCGTATTTCATCGATATATTTGTATATTTAACAAAATTATGAGCTCAGAAGCCCTTTTCGGGGGGTTCTGTTCAATGGGGGCTAGGTGAAATAATGGACCGATTTTAACCATTTTCAATAGACTTCGTCCTTGAGTCAAATAAAACCTGCGTGCCAAATTTCATCCAATTATCTTGAAAATTGCGACCCGTACCTTGCGCACAAGGTTTACATGGACAGCCAGCCAGACGGACATAGCTTAATCGACTCAGAAAACGATTCTAACTTTAAGGTGGGTCTAGGATGAATATTTTTGTATGCTACAAACATCTGCACAAATCCAATATACCCTCACACTAATGTGGTGTAGGGTATAATTATTGCAGTGTACTAAAAATATTTTATTTAGCTGGACAAATTAAATTTTAGCTTGAAACTGGACAAGCATCAAAAAAGCTGGACAATCCAGCCAAGTCCAGCCAGGCTTGCAACCCTACTTCCATACATAAGTACATATTCCCGGAAAATTGGTTTTTTGTTACAAAATTTCACAGATTAAAATCCTATATCAATAGAATTCATTCAGAGTAAAAATTTTCTGGATCGGTCCATAATTGGACATAGCTCCCATACAAGGTTCCCTCCCGAAAATCACTTAAACGCACATAATTCATTACTAAATTAAAATATAGATATAAGATTTAGTACAAGTATTGCTTTTATATAAAGAAATATTATCATGAAAGTTTTTCCGATCAGTGCATAATTGGTCGTAGCTCCAATACAACGTCCCGTCCCGAAAATCACTTAAACGCGCTTAGCTCATTACTAAATTAAGATATAGACATAAAATTTGCTACAAGTATTGCTCTTATATACAGAAATATTATCATGAAAGTTTTTTTGGATCGGTCCATAATTGGTCGCATTTTTCGCCTCGCGAAAATCATATATCCATATAAAGTGTAAAGTAAAGGCACAAGTGTTGCTCATATACAGAGAAATAACATTGTGATTTTTTTCCGATCGGTTCATAATTGATCATAGCTCCCATACAAGATCCCTTTAAAAAAACACTTAAATACACATAACTCATTACCAAATAGTGATACGATATCGAAGATATCGATATAACTCATAACCAAATAACCTTTTACGAAAATATCTTAAACGCGCATTACTATCTACCAAATAAAGCTATTGATACAATATTTGGTACAAATATTTGTTTTGTATACAAAAAATCAATTTAAAAATTTTTTCACGATCGGTTCATAACACGGGTTCGGTCGGTCCCATACAGGACCCCTTTAGAAAATCCCTTAAACACACATTACTTGTTACTAAATTGCGATATAAATACAAAATTTTACTGAAATATAGATTTTATGTACAGAAATTTAGCTTAAAGAATCTTTTATGATTGGTCAAGCCTACAAAAACGCTTTTACCGTGAGAAAACTCGTCTGATCAATTAGAAAAGTATTAATATAAAAGTAGTTGGTGGAGGGTATTTAAGATTCGGCTCAGCCGAATATAGCACTCTAATTTGTTTAATTTTACATGTTTCTTTAATTTTAAGTTAAATTACTTTTAATGGGGAGTATTTCCAAAATTTCATCAAATTATATTCATGCAAGATTTATACAGACAGAATATGGGGAAAATATATATATTTAATAATTACAAATGTCAGCAAAAATTAATTATGGAATGAGACATGATTCAGTCTTGCACATATTATATGTACATTAGAAATTGTGTTCCTTGACATGTTTTTAATTATTAATTTTGTTTAAAGTGATTTAAAAATAAATAATGGTAATAAAATCTTTCTTTCCATACCATCATTCGTAACAGTCCTACGCCTTTAGAGTGGTATAGATTTTGGAAAAACGGAAGTATTAAAAATATCAAGTCATTATGTTTTTTTCAAAAATACTTTAAAAATATGACTATGTGAATGTAGTTTCAATTTAAACAAATTTTAAACGTATTTGAAATGTTCAAGATGAACCCAGAAAATACGAAATTTAATTTAGCACATCCAAAGTTTTTAAACGTTATCGTTTAGTCATAATAATAAATCATCCTCACTTCGTGGAGCACCAACTGGATTTGTAGCCATTATGTATTTAAATAGCACGAAAATCTAATAAAACCACTTTAATGGGAAGTTATTCAAGAAACAAATACATTTTTCTTTAAAATAGACTAAATTACATACCATTACAATCGATTAAAAACGATTTTATAGAACACTATCTCAATTTGTATTCTATACTATTTGAGTTATAAATGGAGAGTATCTGCTATTGTAAAAACGTATGATACATTTACTGATGTACATACATATATATTTATGCATACCATCATTCGTGACATTCGTACGCCTTCAAAGTGGTATATATTTTGCAAAAATAGGAGTATTTTAAAAATAATTCTGCGTTTCTGTTCCATTCAGAGAATTCTATGTTTGCGAAATATTAATTTCATTCGGAGCTTGGAAAACAATGAAATAAAAATGGTAATGTTATATATCGTCGCCCGAAATGCAAAAAGGCGTAACAACCCAAAAATTTAAAATCGAATTTTGGATTAAAAATATTCTACTACATCAAAATACATGTTGTCGCAAATTTTGAGAACTCTATTGTCAAAAACTCCTATTTAATTCCGGAAATAACGTTCCTGACTAACACTGATTGGAAGATTCTTAGGAATTTCGTTTAGGAAACTCAATTTCAGAACACTGAAAAATAATTCATTCAGTGAACTTTTTTATGATAAGTAGCGCACAACAGGTAGTAGCCTAGGTGTATTTCTTTGGATTTTGTAAAATGTTTTATTTAATGATAATTTTTTTAAGAGGTTTTAAAATTAATATTAAATGTCAAACATTCTCGTTTGCAAAAATAACTTACGCCAAACAAGAACTTATATTCATGTTAAACATCAGAAATTTCTATATGTGTATCTCAATAAAATAACATCCAAGCTCTCATTATTTTTTCCCCACCAAATGGGTGCATGGTATCTCATAGCTACTACCGGTCATAATGAAAATTAGGTCACATTTGGCTCCATACAATAAAGAATTCAGAAATTCAACTTATCGCTAACAACACGCCAACTTAGGGTTTCGCCTTTTTTAAATCTTTTGTTAGATAATATTGAAGAAAATTCCAATACTCTATAACAAAGGTGACCATGCCCCAGCGGGAAAAAGTGGCAGTAAAGAGGCCTTACTAAAGGCATTATTTTGCAGACATAAGCACATTTTGCAATGCAGTGGATTGCAAAATCATTTCAATTTTACACGGCGTGTCATTGTCAGCCAAGTGCTTGCCTTCTCGCTTCTATTAAAAGGCTGATAGAAGGCTTACATTAAAAGGCCGTTGTAGGTCTATTAGAAGATCTTTCTCTGAACGCTTATAAGAAGACCTATAACGTAATATATATAAAATGGTTTTCCGTTAAAGTGATATTAGAAGATCTTCAGTCAAAGGCTTTGAAAAAAGTCTGTATAGGAAATTATTATAAAAGTTTTAGGGATATATTCATAGGAGTTTATCAAAGTTTTATAAAACAAATTTTCATAAAAAATTTATAAATTCTTATCCTAAAACTTTTAATATAATTACCTAAGCAGACATTCTACAAAACATGCGGAAGCATGGGTTATTAGGGAAGGCATTATTAATAAATTCGACATTAAACATAAGACATTTGGACGTGCGTATTTTTAATTATAAAAGCCTACTTTACCAGAACTTTACAACATAAAGTTTTGCAAAAGACTACATTTTATTTGGAATGTAAAAAAATACATTCTTCTGTTTTCAGGTAGCGGTTTATAAAAAAGAGGGCAAAATAAATTTTATAGAGGCGATTTTAGAGTGCCAATATATAAAATAATTGCAAACCCAATCATGTTTGAATTTTAATAATTGTTTGTTTGGCATTGTTTTGCAATGCAACTTGTGATGTGCATGAATCCTACAAGAAGGGGAAGCTATGTGCTTGTGGAATATCTTCCGCGAGAAGGTAATGAGGAATGAGTATCGCATCTTTTAGAATGAGTAAATATGTCTCTTAGAAGGCCTAAAAATCGAAGTCCTACCATTTTTTCCCGCTGGTGTCCTTTGCACTTGGTACACTTTTGTTTTTGTAAAAAAAATTGGTGCTAGTTTTTAAATTTCAAGCTTACCTTATTCGCATAAAAATTATTGTACGATCACTCACAATCTGCTCTCATATAATTGTAAAAGTTTCAATTACTTGTTTTTATTCTTTAAAAAATAAACTTGCAAAACAAAAAAGGAAAATTATTTTGTATTACCAAAAAATGCAAATCATAATTTTTGCCGTTTACGAAATGTTTTTTCTTTTTCCTTGTATGAATGTGTTGGTTTTTGCAACAACCCAGCAGTTCGACAAAGAGTCAATGCATACGAAAATGACAGTAATTACCACTAATAGTTAACCACCTGATTGCGATTCGCATGTTTTAGGTCATTCGTCACGAATGTACCCTTTGTAATCGAAAATGAAGACAGTCGTCACCTTAGTGTCATCTTTGTAAGCGGGAGCGGAGACAGTGTTTACTGTCCTCTATTAACCTAGAGATTATACCCTTAAAAGCTGTTTTTTTGTACTTCCGAAAGTAGTTATTTTACCCATCTTTTGGAGAAATGATTGTTACTTTCTACTAATATGCCACCATCTGGTTGACTCAAATTTATACTTATATAGAACTTATTTGTGCCAATTTTCAGAGAGATAATAGAATATTTGACGTAATTATGGCATAAAAAGTACAAATCGGGAGGCACGGTTGTATGGGGGCTAGGTGAAATAATGGACCGATTTCAATAGGCTTCGTCTCTGTGCCAAAAAACATGCTTGGTTCAAATTTCATCAAATTATCTTAAAAATTGCGGCCTGTACCTTGCGCACAAGGTTTACATGGACAGCCAGCCAGCCGGACAGACGGACGGACGGACATGTCTTAATCGACTCAAAAAATTATTCTAAATCGATCGGTATACTTTAAGGTGGGTATTGGACCAATATTTTTGTATGTTACAAACATCAGCACAAACGTATAATACCCTCCCCACTATAGTGGTGTAGGGTATAAATACACAGCTGAATAAAACCAAATATATCTACACACACACGTGTACATCTTTTTCTAATATACAGTGTTGTTATTGCTTTTTTAACAAAGCATGAAAAAATATGACATTTTTTGATGAAATTTTCAGAGGTTGTCTCGGGTTTTTGTTTATATCTCCGTTATTTACCGACCGATTTTGCTGATTTTAAATAGCGATCTTCTCGAAAGCATTCGGATCTCGCCGATATCTAGGGTCCTCTAAAAACTGATTTCAACAGACAGGCAGACAGACAGACGGGCATGGCTTAATCGACTCCGCTATCTATAAGGATCCAGAATATATATACTTTATAGGGTCGGAAAATTATATTATGGAAATTACAAACGCAATGAACAACTTATATATACCCTTCTCACGAAGATGAAGGGTATATTAAATAACTACAAAAAGAACTAAATCACACTAATAGTAGCAAAAATATGTATTTAAGTATTTTTTTCATATTTTTTTATATAGGTAAATATTTACTTAAAAATAACAATATTTAATATAACGAATATTAAAGAAATAGATTTATACATTTATAAAATATATGTGACAATAAATTAAGAATTATAAAAAATGGCAACTCTTACACTAATAATTTCAAAAAGCATGTCTTAAAGGTCTCAATGTAAACATCCAAGATTTTACAAGGGCATTTAAAAGAAAATTGAGAAAAGCCCTGTTGGAAAAAGTCTCAATGTAAAAGAGGACTAACTTATCAATAATCAATAACAATTAATTTTTTTTAATCGAAGAATTCCCTTCTAATTACATGTAATTAGTAATTGCATGTAATTTTAATTGAAAAACTTTGAATTACATGTTATTGTAATTTGTAAACTTCAATTGCAATAACAATTAAATGTAGTTGGCAAAAATAATACTTTCTTTCTTTATCATTAAATTTGTCAAAAATAACTATGAAATGTATCATAACGCCTTTTTAAACATATTTCCCATTTTTCTGAAATGTTTTGTAACATAAAGGCATTGAAAATTGCCAAACGCAGTTTTACCATAAAAGCTTTTCAATTGTTATGTTTATTTTTCCGTGCTTTTAACAAAACACAATGGTTAACTATGGTTTACTACACATTTTTTCCATATAAAAACAGGCTTTAATAACCATTGATAACTTAATAATCGTTTTTGCATAAGGCGGTAAAAAATAGTACTAAATTTTTTACATGATTTTTGCTGTAAACTTCTAAAGATATAAAAACATCTCCACATCTTTAATATAAACATTCTTATTTATTTTATGACGATTGATAGATGTGATCTTAATGCCAACAAATATCCATAATAGATGTTATATTAATATAGACAACAACAAACAATTCTGTCAATTATCAATTTCTATCATTACCTCAAGATGAAATATAGATAAATACGGACATCTGTTGGTTTTACAAAATATACAAACAAACTCATCACATATTTCGTGTTTTGTATATCCCTGAAGGTATTCTGTTTCGTTGGTATTAGGTAAAAAATACTTTTCAAAACTTGTCAATGTCAAAGGTTATTAGCCGCAAATGATATCCACTTACTTTGCAGGATATGTGAATAAGTTCTCTATACGCATGTCGCAAATAAACATAAATGAGTGCACGGGAAATAGTATGAAATTGGCGCCAAGGTAAGAATTATTTCAAAACAATTTTCAACTCTATCTTAGTAAAATATTTTTAGATTTTGGTAATGAGTATTGTAAGATATGTAGTTATTTCATACATTACTTGGTAATGAGTTCTCGTTATCAATAAAAGAAATTAATTTTTTGGAATGGAATTAGTTAGTATTTCTAACCGTAGACGATTTTGGAAGTTTTTTCAAGAAATATTGATATTTACATTTCTGTGAAAACCATTCCAGATAGAATGATAAAACTATTTTTCAATGGGGCATTGAGTAAGAGAATAGAATAGCAAACATGAAAAATAACTGTAAAACCAATTTTAAATCCGGAAAAGTCGGGTAAGCAGATTTGTAACTAGTTATTTTTTGGCCATCGTCGAACAAAAATAAGTAGTTATTCACCCAAAAAGTAACTACTTACATTTTTCTCCAATATTACTTACCTACTTACCGGGTATGTAAAATTAACATTTTGGTTATACATGGTTTTATTCCAATGAGTGAAAAATTTCACTTTTGGTCCCAGATAAAATTGTCCAAGGAGTTTAAATACCTATTTCTTCACTGTTTTCAAAAAAAAATTGTAATATAATTATTTTTTTTTTTTTTTTCAAAATGGTCCCTTTTTTGCACTTAAAGGAGAGCATATAAAATTTCCTTTAAATTTTTTATAGTCGCTCAGTGGAATGCGATCTATTCAATGGGATATCTATACAAAAAAATATTTTTTATCACAAAAATTTAATTTGTTTAACATTTATCATTTCATTATCATCTATTTTTTCAAAATGCACGTTTTTGTTGATTTTTTTTAGCTCAAAAGAAACCTTAGACATTTTATTTCTATAACTTTGTGGACAGCTCAATCGGTTCTTGACTATCCAAATGTACTAACCTTGGTTCAAATTTCATCCAAATCGATTTTTTTTATTGAAGTTACTTAAGTCGAAATTACCCATTCATACATATCCTCACCTAATATGCAAAAGGGTATAACAACACTTGAAAATTTTACAGGGGAGACGAAAAGTTAAATAAAAATGTAAATTTTATAAGATTTATATCCCAACATTAATAAACACGTTCCAATATGACCATACATATCTATTATGTTGCTTTTTAAGACTTTCTAACTTATGGAAATTAAAAAATATGTTGTTTTTGGCAATAGAGTTCTAAATCAAAAATCGATTAAAAATTTTTTGGTTGCATATCAGGTGGCGATAATGTATATTAGGGTGGGTCAAAAAAAAATTGAGTCAGTCACCCCCTACGATCAAAGGTATGTTAATAACATTTTCAAAAATATAAAAAATATTTTTTGCCATATTTTTATATTACGCTGTTTATGGTTTGATTTGATTTGTTTATGGTTTGATTTTAGCTCGGACCTTCCCCAAAATCTAAAATTGTGGCTATACTAGAATAAAGTACATTTAATCATTTTATTCTGCATTTAATTCTATTAATTATAACAAAATCACGTAGGTACATAAAAATTAAACATTTTATTTTACAAAAAAACTATCTAAAATTAAAGTGTTATGCAGAACTACATGACTTCATCTTTCTTATAGTTAAATGAATGTAATAAAAAAATAACTGCAATAATAAAACAATGTTGATTCAAGCGCCTCGTATTAAATGAATTTATACGATTTCACTCTGCATGATGCTGTGGGGTCAATTAGAGCACGCACGAATGCCTCCGTGGAAAATTTTGTTACCACTCGTGCCGTCGCTGTCATCGGGAACCAAATACTTTCTTGAGGTGTAGGATGCAGTAAGGTGTTATGGTCCTGCATGCAACGCTGGTACCAGTCGATGTTTCTGCATTCTGAGAGACTGTGTAATTGGGCTTGACAATTGTAGCACAACAAGTGCAGATCCACCAGTGTAAGTTTGAGTTCCACGGGCATCACCATGAATTTTGAGCATACGCGAATAGCATGGTATCTATTGCAAATAAGGCATCCAAACTCAGTATTGAAGTCAATATGAACATGAAATTTTAATTGGGCAATATTATTTTAAAGAAGGTGTTTGAATGTCGAGAGTTTTAACGTGAACACCTGCCTTGACGTTCACGGTGGTCTTTTTCATCCACTGGTAGACTGTAACCAATTTTTTAGTTCCGGCCAGACTAGAGGTTTTAGCCACCTCTTTATACCCCGGAATTGCAATAACACCAAGCCGGAGACTTCACCAAGGTAACATGCCCCCGGGGGGATAAAGGTGTTTATGGAAATTTAACCAGAGCAATTAGGGAGCAGAACTAATTTGTGTATTGGTCAAGTAATTATGCCATTTTGCGTTCTAAGCCACCCGAACCTTACCGTCAGGACCAGGAAAAACTTTTACAACACGACTTGACCGCCGTTCTGTAGGACTACATGACTTACTTTTTAATTACATAAGGTTATTTCCTTCAGGTTTGTTAGAGGATGTTTCCATTTACTGCGTTTTTGCAATATTGAGTATATTATGAGCCAATTCTGTTTCTTCTGGATCAGCCGGTAAAGTAAAGCAGAACCTATTAAAAAAAATTACCTGGAGTTAGGGTATACAAATCATCAATATTTTTTTGATATAGGACTTAATGGACGAGAGTTTGAACGGGTATTCAAAGGTGAATTTTGATTGGCCTACAGTTTTTTTTTTTTTTTTTGAAGTGTATTTTCAGACTCTTCACGCCAGCTTCCCAAAATCAATCCATATGTGGGGCTGCAAGCAGGGATGAAACTCCATTCTTAATGTTGATGACCATATTTTTCAACAGTTGTATCCCTTAGTTCTTTTACAAGTTTTCCAAAATTAGAACAGACAGATCACTTAGTGCTTCCAGATGGATAGCCTTCGTGGAAACAGACGAAGGGACACACGGTTTAAAGCAATTATCCCACTCGCTAACCATAACAAAAACGATGAATTTTCTTAAATCTTAAATCAAACCCTGCATTATTCATTAAATTTTGCTCCTCATCATTAGCCACAATTACACCGAATGTAACGATTTTTAATTAAAAACCTTCAATTTCCTTATTATCAGAACTACGAAACAAAATTTTCTGGAATAGTCCATGTTCTTCTTTTATATAAATCTGACGATACATCTTTGAAATGTCAGCATTGAAAAAGAACTCATAAAATCTCCATTTTTATGAGAAACTTCCTTTAGTTCCAAAAATTTTGTCAAATGGTCATTATTTGGGGGTGGGCCTTTAATAATCCAACCAAAAATTGTTTCTTGGGCAACTAGGGACTCAAAAATTCCATGTTTTACTCCCCCACGAAGTATTAAAGGATATAAATCTCCTCCTAATAAGAGATCAATTTGATCACATTTAAAAAAATTTGGATCTGGATAATTTAGTTTAGGTAAGTTATCATAACCTACTGGATTGCATGAATGCATTGGAACATTTCCAGTTACAATGGAGACTACAAATGCTTGTACATTAACATATGGCCAACAATAAGGCGATTGAAGCAAAGCCTAAATATTTTAATGATGGACGACAAATTTTTGGCTCTCAAATAAGCTACAAATACAAAAATATGGAACCGAAGCAAACAAAAATGGCACCTTTTTATAACTTTTTGTTGCAATTGTAAAGGTTATCAAAGGACCACACTTTGCACTTTTTAAATTAAAATTTATTACGCACCTTTATTTTTTCTAAGACGGGCGATGGACCAATGTTAGAATATAAAGAAAACAACTCTTATTTGGTTTGAGTTTTATTTCTTTTATTTTAAGCTTCTTTCTATTTTATTTAAAAAAGCACTTTATTATACCCTCCACCACCGTCAGTGGTGATAGAGGGTATATATAACTTTGTCATTCCGTGTGTAACACCAAGAAATATTCATCTGAGACCCAACAAAGTATATATATATTCTGGGTCCTTATCAAATTCTGAGTCGATTTAGCTATGTCCGTCTGTCTGTGTAAAACACGCTCACGATAAAACGAAGCAATAGAATTTAACCAAATTCACCCAAAATGTTCTTTGTTTTCCTAAGTTGTTTGGTATTGAAAATGGGCAAAATCGGTTCACATCGGGAAAAGTTATGAATCAAAATTTGAAACAACCTCGAAAAAAATGAGCATTTTTTACACATTCTGATGTAATTTTCTCGAAAACTATGCAAGATAATTCCATAAAAATCGCCACACATTCGTTTCCATACAACAGCTTAATCTCTGCGTAAAATCGCCAGAATTGGTCCACAATTTCATATACATATTCCCGGAAATTTGGTTTTTTGTTAATAATTTCCGTTGTAATGTCGATATCTTCACCAAATTCAAGAAATGAAAATTTCATGACAATAGAGTTTATTCAGAGGAAAAATTTTTTGGATGGGTTCATAATTGGTCATAGCTGCCATACAAGGTCCCCTCCCGAAAATCACTAAAACGAGCATAACTCATTACTAAATTAAGATATCGATATAAAATTTGGTACAAGTATTGTTCTTATATATAGAAATATTACAGTGAAAGCTTTTTTGGATCGGTCCATAATTGGTCATAGCTCCCATACAAGGTCCCCTCCCGAAAATCACTTAAACGCGCATAACTCATTACCAAATTAAGATATCGATATAAAATTTAGTACAAGTATTGCTCTTATATACAGAAATATTACAGTGTTTTTTTTGGATCGGTCCATAATTGGTCATAGCTCCCATATAAGGTCCCCTCCCGAAAATCACTTAAACGCGCATAACTCATTACCAAATTAAGATATCGATATTTAGTGCAAGTGTTGCTCTTATATACAGAAATATTATAATGAAAGATTTTTTCGATCAGTCCATATTTGGTCATAGCTCCCATACAAGGTCCCCTCCCGAAAATCATTTAAACGCACATAACTCATTACCAAATTAAGATATCGATATAAAATTTAGTACAAGTGTTGCTCTTATATGCAGAAATATAATCATGAAAGCTTTTTTGGATCGGTCCATATTTGGTCATAGCTCCCATACAAGGTCCCCTCGCGAAAATCTCTTAAAGGCGCATAACTCATTAGTAAATTAAGATATTGATATAAAATTTGGTACAAGTATTGCTTTTATATACTGAAATATAACTCTGAAAGTTTTTTTTGGATCGGGCCATATTTGGTCATAGCTCCCATACAAGGTACTCTCCCGAAAATCACTTAAACGGAAATAATTCATTACTAAATTAAGATATCCATATAAAATTTGGTGCAATCATTGTTCTCACATAAAGAAATATTACCACAAAATCTTTTCCGATCGGTCCATAATTGGTCATAGCTCCCATACAAAGTCTTTTTACGAAAATCTCTTAAACGCACATTTCATATTACCAAATTAAGCTATTGATACATAATTTGGCAAAAATATTAGTTTTGTATACTTCTATTTCTCCTGTACTAGGTCCAGCCCCTAAAAGCGCTTTAACCGTATTTATAGAGCATTATCAATTTGTTGTTGTTGTTGAACAAAATTTCATGTAGAAAAAAATTATATATGTATTTGTATTTTGAAAATCTCTAAATCTTTCACACACATACATACATGCAAATTACTAAATTAATAATGTTCAATAAATTTTGGAATTGTAATAGATTTGGTATTTTTTCTATTAAAGACATGAGAAAACTTATTTCTACAAATATTTCATCAATTAGAATAGTAATAACATATAAGTAGCTGGTGGAGGGTATTTAAGATTCGGCACAGCCGAATATAGCGCTCTAACTTGTTTTATTTAAGTTCTTTTCTATTCACAAAGTTCTTTTCTATTTAATTTTTAAATTTCTTTTAAATTTTCTTTTATTTAATGGCCGTCTGCAGGTTGAAGTAGATACATCAAGAGTATCAAAAATCAATGGTACCACCTCAAAGCCAGCAACCGTAAAGACCTGGTTCACACTGGGAAAATTTTAATGAGAAACTTTTGATTTTGTGTGTGAATGAAAGAAATGGTTGATATTTATTTTTTTCTCTCACACAAAAATCAAAAGTTTCCCAGTGTGAACCAGGTCAAACTCAACACACTTTGTATGGTGTTGCCAGATAGTGACATTATATAAAGTGTGGCTTAGACGTTGTTGAAAAAAAGTGAAACATCGACTTTCCATAAGCAGACGGCCACATAAACACCTTATATGCTACATTTACCCAACATATAAGTACTTATTTGAGTAATTTGTAAGCGAGCGTAGTAAGTACTTCCCTTCAATGACATCACCGTGTTAAAATCCTAATATATATTATACATTTCTTTGTAAGTTTGGATGAACCGATTTTCCTTAAATTTGGAACATAGAAACATTTATGTCTCGAAGCGTCAATAGGCTATATAAATTTCTGAAAATTGGACTAGAAGGGGTAAAAACAACCAAAAACGGGAAAAATTGGTACTTTTGTGCATAAAGACTTATTTTTGGCTATTTTAATGCGAAAATATTTTCGATTTAGCATAAAAAAAAGTGAGAAATATGTATTAGCAAAGTTGCTTTATGGCTTTGTTGCTAATTTTAAAGGTATTTTTTTTACCACTCAAGCCCAAAGAATTTTAAAAAGGAAGAAAATGTGTGGTTTTGGTAACTTTTGTGAAAGTTGTTCTGAATTATATATTTTGAATGTAGATTTAAATTTCAATATATTAATTTCATGAAAAAAAAGCAAAGACAATATTAATTGATCTATATGTTTAATATTTTAAATAATTTAAAATCCCGGCTAGCAATGAATAAAATTAATTTTTTACTACACAGAAAAAATAATACATAACTGGAATGAATTTTGTAATAAATTGTATAAATCGAACATGACTTTTTTTCCCAAACCATTTTTATTCAAAATATTAAAAGTTCATCGAATGTATTAATTTGTACATGACGGAATTTTTTTTAGAATTTTTACTTTTTTCTGCAATATTCAGGAACAAATTGCTAACAAAGTCTATTATCTACTAATTTAGAGATAATAAACCTTTATTAGCGTATTTTGTATAATAAAAATATAAATTGAAATGCTGAAAAACTAAATCTAAATAAGAAAACATCAGCAAACATAGTAAATATCTTTTGTTCATAAAACCCCGCCAATTACGCGCATATTTCATCGTGTTTATTCTAAAAATCATAAACAGACACAACATTTTCCTAAGAAAATTTCAAACATTTTTATTAACAAACAGAAAATAAAAGTATATATGAAATATTTTAAGTCAAAACTTCTAGATGTTTGAAAAAATAAAAATTAAAAAATTCATACAATTTAGGAATTTATTCCTAAATATTATTAACTTTTATCAATAAAAACAGTTCATAATATTTATGCTGAAACTTTTTTCTGTGTAAGAAGTAATGAAAATTCATTACTTTTAATTGTAATTTTTTGTTTGTATATCAAATACTCTTCACGGTAAGATGTTTTCTGTTAAATCCATTCACTTTAAGCCTTCCATGAATTCGGATCTCAACAAGGCGAAATGCACCGTTTAGGTTAATAAAATAAATGATTATGTGGGAATGTGAAAACAAGTTGTCTGGAAAGATGAGACCAACATTAATTTGGTTTGCAGTGGAGAGCGCAGTAGTCTCGTGTTGGTACCCGAGCCGTAAATTATTTAATAGGCGCAATTGGTATCGAAGGTATCTTACAAATGAATACTCGTAGGGGATCATTCAACGCCGAAAGTGCAACCAATTGCGTAAATTCGTCATATGGAACACAATTAACTTTTACGCACTGCGAATTATTTTCAAATCTCCGATATTTCATTTAATTTCGCGGCACATTCTCGACATAATTTCACTATTAAATAGTATTGTTTTATTTAAAATACAAACAAATTGCATGAAATTGTATTTATTTATTTATCAATTTTGATATTATGAAAATTTTTCGGATTTTCAAAAAATCAATCCGAAAAATACATTTTATGTTTACACTATAATATTTGTAATATTTTTTATCAAATTTTTAATTGTTTAAACACTTTTCGTTCTTATTTTTTATGTATTTTACACTTTTTGTTTGTTTTTTATTGTATTTATGAAATACATACCGAAAATAAAAAGTTTTTGAATTGTTTTAAAATATTTATGAATACCGGCCGTATGCGAAAAAAATCAGTAATATTTTTGAAAATCAAATTACAAATTATTTTTAGACTAGAAAATTGTATTATGATACAAACATTTTTGACAAGTATTAATACTCGGTATTGTAGTCTGAAAATACCTTTAGAAGAATACATAATATAGAAGAAAAAATCAAATCTATCCTATAAATAAACGTTTTTCTTAGGATAGGCATAAATAAATTTTTCATTATATGCATTTTTTATTCTTAAGGAATAAGGAAAAGGAAGCAGTATAAATATTTAATAAAATTAATTGATTAAACTTGAGTGTTTTAATATTTAACCCTTTCCGTGGTTTTGTCGAATATATTCGACATTAACTGTGGTTTTAATTTTTTCTTTTAGATTAAACTTAAGACTTTATTATATTTATAATTGAGGTTTTGAATGATCTTCCATATTTTTAAAGATTTTTTAAATCATGTTTTAAGAAATTATTAAAAAAATAGTATTATTTTTCTAGATCGGACTATACGAATTTAAATTGTATGTTATAAGTGTAAAAAGATATTTTAAAACAGAATATTTATAAAAAATATTGGTGGTAATTTTTGGTGACAGTTTTTCGAATTTCGAATATATTCGAAATTTAACTTTGATGTCTTATATGTCATTAGGGATTTTTTTTGGAAATTTCAAATCCACATAGTGCATAAAAATATATAAGTATATTTTTCTTTATTTGGACTCAGGGGATGACCCCTACTTATGCAAAGCATTGTGTTGGAACTAGAAAAATAGTTTGTGGTAAGGAGGATAGAGGAAGTAGCGTTTGTGGACATTTGATTTAAATCTTCTTATATCGAAATGGGCAGGAAATACCTCTGAGGAAGTTTATTCCACATACGAACAGTGCGACTGAAGAATGAATTTTCCGTGTAATGTGTTGTGCGGTCCACTGGCCAATCTACCACAAATGGGTGTGTTCTTGAAGAATGACGTGTGTTACGCAAGAATATACGGCTATCGTTCCCTAATTAAAAGGAACACATTCCATTAAAGTATCGATAGAACAGTGAAATACACCCCACGTTGCGACGGTGCTCCAGTGAATCAATATAGTTGCATACCCTACTGTCACCGATAAGCTCCGGCCTATACATGAGAGTTGTATTCCATTTTCGGTTGGATATAAGTGGTGTAAATAATAAAAGATCAGATGGAGTGAAGTATATCTTACACCGTTTTAAAAAACCGAGACACTTAAATGCTTAAAGAGTTTCTGATTCCTTAATATTTACACCACCCATATACATAGGTGTAACAACAGTATCTGCCAAGCATTTATGTGTTAAAAAACAACATTGAGTCTTACGAGCGTTAAAATTGACTCTGTACTCTTTGATGAGCAAAAAGTTCCAAAAGTTTCCCTCTTATAGATTAATTATTGAATCAGAGCCGTGCAAGTTGAATATATGATGATATGATTATGTTGCTATCAATGAGTGTTAACGCTCAATGTTAGCAACAAAATGAAAATTGCCTGACTGGGCACCACTCCACAGAAATAATAAATTCAATCTAATAAATTGTTTTAATGGTGATTTTTTTTCAATTTTAATTTAAAATGTTTTTTATTATTTGACACAAAGACATTTATATTTGTATTTTTATATTTGAATTGGTAGCACTTTTATCGAATACAAATGGAATGACGAAATAGTGGAATAAATTCTATCTTTATGAAAATTTTCATAAAAGGTATACATACCATTTTCCCCATTTCGCCTACGAATACACTTTTTTTTGAAAATTAAGTTCACAAAATATTCTGTGTATAAATCTATATATCATAGATATCGCTCAAATGATTTAAATCTGTATTCATTTTCAAGATGTGTACAACATATTTACGAATATTTTATTATGTTTATTAGTTAACAAGTTATGAACGACACAAAAAGGTACCAAAATCACCTTTGTTGCACATTTCTCCCCTTAAAAGTACGAATTTCAAAAAAGCATCAAAAGCTCTTTTTAGGAGTGGAAGTAGATGCAATTAAAATTTTCTTGTATCGCTATATGGTTTAGGCTGCGTTATGATGAATCAGTACCGCTACTTTTTATACCCTTCACCTTTGTAAGAAAGGTATATGTATATAAGTTTGTCATTCCGTTTGTAATTTCTATAATATAATTTTCCGACCCTATTAAGTATATATATTCTGGATCCTTGTAGAAAGCGGAGTCGATTAAGCCATGTCCGTCTGTCTGTATGTTAGTTGAAATCAGTTTTTTGAGGACCTCAGATATCGGCGAGATCCGAATCTTCAATAATTCTATTAGATATGCTTTTGGGAAGATTGCTATTTAAAATCAGCAAAATCGGTCCATAAATAACGGATGTATGTGGATAAGTTAGAAGCCATAAAAGGGAACTTTTTGGTGATTTTTCGTTTTTCAAAAAGGTATTTATTGAGTTTTCTATAATAATGAACATAGAAACTTGAAATTAAGTATGTAGAGTCTTGATTAGACAAGAACACATCCACGGGAGTTTTTAGTACTTTTTCGTTCTACAAAAGGTACTGTTTGAATTTTCTATAATATTGAACCTAGAAACATCAAATTTAGCATGTAGGGCATTGACTAGGTAAGAACCTACAAAAAGGTACTTTTTGAATTTTGTATAATATTAAGCCTAAAAACATGAAATTAAATATGAAGAGCCCGGATTAGGCGAGAACATATAAAAGGGAACTTTTTATTACTTTTTCGTTCTACAAAAGATACTTTTTGAAATTTCTATTATATTGAACCTATAAACATGAAATTAGGTATGTAGAGTCTTTTTCTTCGGCTATATCATATCCGAAAACTCTGCACTACAGAATATCAAACGGAGATATTCAAATTTGTACCAATAGCCAAGCTGCTATAAATCCCTGATTGGTGTATATACTACATCTAAACTAGTCCAGGCATGCCGGGCATCCTTAAACAGGATGGCGAGACATTCAACAATCGTGCTCAAATGGGTACGGGGTCACAGGGGTTTGCCCGGCAACTGTATTGCTGATGAGTTAGCGAAAATAGAAGCATCAATGTTCGATAGGGACATAGACATCTTTTGCGAAATACCGCTAAAAGTTTGCAAAAACCTAATAGAGGGAAAATTTTAAGAACTCTCTCAGACAAGATGGCGCAATGAACCAACTTGCATCAGCACAAGGAAGATATGGCCAAGTTTGGACAGTAAACGCACGTCATATCTTCTGCAACTAAACCGTCCTCACATCAGTAACCTTGTTGCTGTCATCACGGGACATAGCTTATTTGGAAACCATGCAAGAAGACTTGGTATTCTCCATAACGACTTCTGTAGAAGTTGTCAAGACGAAGAGGAGGAGGAATCTATTGAACACCTTCTCTGTCAATGCCCTGCGCTAGCAAACACACGATTCGAATATTTAGGAAAGCGAGTATTCGATGATTTGTCTGAACTATCCAGGTTAAGACTGGATAATATTAATGCCTTCGTCAGGCACAGTAACTGGTTTTAGGACCACTGAGCCATACTCAATCAGGGCACTTATCTGTCCACAAGGACAGACCCTTCTATTTTCTCTTCCATCTATATATCAATTCTTCACTGTTCTCAGCATTTCATTTTATACCCCTTCTCGATCCTAAAACTCCTACTCTTTTTCTTTTATCTTCTATTATCTTTACAGGTATCACAAAGGGACCCAAGTGTGCGTCTTTGCAGCCTGAATCACATAACCTATGTAGAGTCTGGATTAAGTGAGAACCCATAAAAGGGGACTTTTTGGCACCTTTCCGTTTTGCAATTGATATTTTTTGTAATAAAATTCGTACTGACTGTTTTTTAACACATCATGGTAAGGGGTATATAAGATTCGGCACAGCCGAATATAGAACTCTTTCTTGTTTATATATAGACGACTACATATATAGGATTCGTCACAGCCGAATATAGAAAACTTACTTGTTTATATATAAATGTTCCGTTCGTTACAAACACGATGGCTTTCACTCGAAGCTACAGTACACCAACTTCTGAGTCGATTAGATGTTTTAAAACGTTTTTTCCTACATGAAGATTTCGATAAATTTGACTCTTTCGAAAGGATTATTACCAGTTTTGAAATTTATTTTAAACGATATTAAATGGAATAATGAAAATGGAATATATTATTTTTTTAGACATACTTGTAAATTTAATTGTAAATTATTTATAGTAAACAAGGATTAACAGACATACATCTTTGTTATGATTTTACCAATAATTCACACTTTGACCTAAGAAATAATAAGAATAACAGCTATTGCAATGACCTTGACATTGAGTTCCTAATTTTAACCTTTTTTATTAAACATGTTTCGCATGAATTCTGACGTATTAAATTAATTTTATAGTAAATGAAAAAGTCACAATTCATTGTTAAAAAGACAAGAATGTATGAAGGTAGGACAACGAACTTATACGGTAAGGTTAATGAGCCATAGCCGGCTGTTTGGTTTGTTAACTTGTATTTTCTTTTTCTTTTGAGTCATGTCCAATCATTGTAATGAAAGGTTTTTACTCACCTTCTCCTTCCTGTAAGAATTAAATATTTTCCTCAAACAAACACTTGCAATAAATTTGTTGCTAACGAATAATTTATTAAATATTTTTGTGATCAGCAAAAGAAACACGCAATATAATTAATCACTCTCAGACATGATGCATAATAAGCACTTAGACATTCCTATAAAAAGGAAACACTCAAGTGTTTTAGTGTACAGTTCATAATAATAATATTCAAGACAGTTTTATTTTTCAATTTATTTACAAAGAATTTAAATTAAATGCATTCCCACTCACATGTATATCCAATATTACCATTGTGGGATTACTGTGGCAATTTGACCCTTTTTTCAAGTGCTTTGTACTCTGTTAAAGATTCACAAATCTACAAATAAAGGCAGATTAAGCTGAAGTAGAATACAATTTTATGGCAGTACGAAATTACAAATAAAATTGAAAAAGTATTTGAAGTAAATTGTTTAACTTTTATATACTACTTATTTAAACTATATCATAAATCTAGCTTTAGCTCTATATAAATTTAATCTCATTCATAGATGCAAGAAGCTTTAAAATAATCCTTGAAGTCGAAGAGTTCACTTTTAAAACGCTGTTTCACCTTGTGATGACAAAAGATCAGTGTGATCAGTGAGGTCTGATCGTCCTCAATAATTTTCTTGTATATTTCATTAAAGTCGGAACAGTGGTTTATGTGATAACATTAAATTTATCATGTAAGCCGATGATCCTAATGTGTATTGTTTATAGTTTGCTTAATTTTTAATACCATTTTAATACAAAACTTGCTTTAAATTACGTTTTGGTGTTAATTACTTCTGAACTACACGAGTCTCAATCGAAAAATTTCAAAAATATAGAAGACAGCTTTGGTGTCCTTATACCAGGGATAGAAAATGAGATTTTATTTCAGTGTCAAACAAATATTTTAAAGGGGACAAAACTATTTTTTTTTTCTAAAAAATTGTAATTTATAAAATACATATAATCATTTTAATACAGAAGTAGAAAGGGGATTATTATTATTGATATGGTAAAAATTTATCTGTCCCTCAATGTTTAACTCTTGGATATACGTTTTGATTTTGCACAATTTCTTATGTGAACCAGGATGAATTTAGAAATACATCCTTGTATAGGATGATTGAAATGTACTTTTCTTAAGCTTTTATTTTAAACTAATAGAATATACTTTCAGATGGCATACAATATTTATACCCTACACCACTATAGTGAGGAAGGTATTATACGTTAAAGTATACCGATGGATTACTGTCCATTAGAATGCTCCAAGTTTGTATGAAGAATAGAATTGTTCTATGGGTTATAAAAATAAGTCGTGCAAAAAATTAGGTTAATAGGATTACGTTAACGTGTTATTAAAAACATAACAGATACATGCATTTTCTCAGCATAAGATATTCTTTAAATAACTGGAATTGACACTGAAATAATATTTTGTTTAAAAACCACAAAATCCTATGCTACAAACTTAAAAATCGTTTTAACTTCTCAACCACATCTACTAAATTAATATCCTCATACCAATTTCAATTTTCCATATTTATTACTAAAGTTGTAGCTTTCCGAAAAATGTCTAGATTTTTCTTAAATTTTAACTACAATATTAACACAATTTATTTATAAGAAATCTAAAAATTTACCGAAAAATTTGAAAATTTCGAAACGGTTTTTTTTTAGTGCAATTTTTATATTTTTTTGTCATTTCGTTTGTAACACAATGAAATATTCGTCTAAGACCCATAAAAGTATATATATTATAAATCCTTATTATATTCTTAGACGATCTAGTCATGTCCGTCTGTCTGTCTGTCTGTCTGTCTGTCTATCTAAAGTCCCATTCAGCAATTTATTTTAAAGATCTATTAGATTAAAGTCGAGTTTAACGATGAAATTCTATATGAATAAGTTTCATACAGGACACAATCTCTCTGCTAAATTTTAAACGCTAATTGTCTTAAACATAAGAGTACAGCGAATAAACTCGACATAACTTGGTTTATTCCAAGCCAAAATCGCTCTTCCAAATGTTATGACAAATTACTTTTATTCTTACAACTGGTAATAGCAGTGTAGTGGTGAAATTTATCATAAACTAGTTTAATAACAAAAAAGTCTCCCTAAAGACCCTATTTCGAAAAGTCTCTCTGATGTCTATATCAATTTCGAATATTAAAATTCGGCATATGTATATCAAATATATGACCTTCCAAAAT
This sequence comes from Lucilia cuprina, assembly GCF_022045245.1. Taxonomy (NCBI): domain Eukaryota; kingdom Metazoa; phylum Arthropoda; class Insecta; order Diptera; family Calliphoridae; genus Lucilia; species Lucilia cuprina. The sequence continues at coordinate 31,893,670 of NC_060953.1, forward strand.
TTATATTAATTTTATGGCTTAAAATTTGATGGTGAGTAGAGAAGATTCGGAATGACCGAATATAACAATCTTACTTCTTAATAGTCTTTAAAGCTGGAGGTCCACACCACGCGTTTTCGCGTCAAAGCGTTGCGTGCATTTCATACCTTCTTCGCATTCTACGCTTCAAGTTACATGCAACGCTTTTTACGCGCCA
>NC_060953.1:31893965-31911465 GCF_022045245.1 Lucilia cuprina
ATAGACTAGAATAGACTATAAACTAGACTATAGACTAGAGTATAGATTAGACTATAGACTAGACTACAGACAGGATTATAGATTAGACTAGACTACAGACTAGACTATAGACTAGACCATAGACTAGATAATAGACACGACTATAGACTAGACTATAAAGTAGACTAGACTATTGACTAGATAATAGACTAGACTATAAACTAGAATATAGACTATAAATTTACTTGTTATTTAAAATTTATGTTTTTTAGGAACATATAGCATTGTACTAATGGGTGTGTGCGATGCGAATTACACATTCTCTGCGGTTGACATAGGTGCCTATGGAAGCCAAAGCGACGGTGGAGTGCTAACCCATTCGGATTTTGGAAGGCTATTGCGATCAGAAAACTTAAATTTTCCAGCGGACACAATATTGCCAAATAGCGAAGTCATGTTTCCTTATTATTTAGTTGGGGATGCCGCTTTTCCTCTTAAGTCATACATCATGAGGCCATATCCCGGACTCTTGTTATGTGATGAAAAGCAAAACTTTAATAAAAGGTTATCTAGAGCCCGCAGGACCATAGAAAATGCTTTCGGTATTTTGACAGCACGGTGGAGAATTTTACGTGGAACCTTGAATATGTTACCGGAGTCTGCTGAAAAAGTTGTATGCGCCACGGTTTTACTGCACAATTACTTAAAAATGCACGATGCAACATATTGCCCACCAGATTTTGTAGACCGAGAAAAAGACGGTTTAGTTACGGAAGGCTTGTGGAGGCAAGAAACCCAGCCATTGGAAAAAGGCCCAAAATTCTCTTCTAATAATTCAACTAGAAATGCATTCCAGCTAAGAGACATTTTGTGTGAATATCTTTATAAAAATAAAATATGAAAAATTAAATTATTTTTTTAATTTTAAATTTAAAGATCGTTTTATTTTTTGCTTTTCAAAATTCATATGTTTTAAAGCTAATAAAATATTAATTTTTTTTGTAAACTTAAATGCTTTTTGTTTCATTTTTAAATCATTTTGTTTTTCAAAGAAAAAATTAAAATATACTTCTTTAATTTAGGTACATCTAGATAGAAGTTTGAAAAATCAGTCTTTTTTATTTGCTGCCACTTGGTCACGCAAATAATTTATGAAAAAAAATTTTGCTTCTTTAACGACATCACTGGGTAAATCATCGAAAATTTCTCGCACCATAGAAAAAAAACCTTCATGCGGCCCACTTTCTTTTTGAGATGATGGAACGGCAAACCGAGTTTCTGCTATTTTTGTCATTTTATTCAAAAATTCGTTGAAGGCTTCGCTATCATTCTCCCGTCTTGGCTTCTTTCGGCTGCTATGTGGCACATCAACTGGACAGGAGCTGGATTCAGTATCCAAAGTTGGTACGCTAACTGGTGGTGAATTAGTCAGATCCTCATCTAAAAATGACGTCTGTACACAAAAATTTTCAAATTAGTGAATAATTTAACAAATATTTGTATACATACATACATCTACAAGGCTCTCAATGCTTTGTGAGCGGTCTTCTTCCAAAAGTGTAAAATACGATGCATCTGCACTTTTTTCATCAGCATTTTTCTCACGAATTGGTTGCGTTGAAGTCAAGCTTGTTATTGTTCTGTAATAGGAAAGGAAAAAATCATTTTATTCCCTATTTAATACACAAACATAAATTACCTTGTGGTTTTATATGTTCGCGCAGAAACTCCATTTGCTGTTGGTATGGCCATTGGTTTTCCTCGAATTCTGCAGCACTACCAGAGGCATGATAGCTCTCAGCACATTTTTTAACAAATCGGTCCCTCAGAGTCTTCCAACGAGATTGGCAAACGTTCTCTATAATAAAAAGGCAATACAAAATACCGTCATGAAAGTGTAAAAACAACTATTTTTTAATTTATGTATATGTTATTACCTGGCACATTTAATTCCTCGGCAATAGATTTCCAAGCAGCTGCTCTTTTGAATTTATTTCTATAAAGAAGCGAGCTTTTTTTATAAAGAACTTCATGTTTTTTTACAGCTTCAATTAATTTTTCCTCCATTGTTCATCAAAAAATTTAAACAAATTAAAACAAAACAACTTGTCAAAATCAGCTGTTTTGTACGCGCGCCGCTTGTGATGCTTACAAAAGTAGAAAGTAGATCTACTTTTCGCGTTCTATGCGTCAAGGCATCCAACGCTTTTGTGCGTGTAACTTGCACCAAATAAATACATTAATTCTACTTTTTTGACAGCCGCATAGAATGCGAAAACGCGTAGAACGCGTGGTGTGGACCTCCAGCTTAAATTACTTTTAACAATATTATGGACTAGTTTAATGAATTTTCTATATGGTCTATAAATAAATCAATATGAGGAGTCAATTAAGGAGATTATCAAATTGTTCGGAGTCCATTCGCAAAAAAATACGAAAGATAAAATCCTTCCTGCTTGCGGAAGGGAAGTAGCAAAAGAAGCACGAATCGTAATTTGAAGGGTTTTTTGTATCTCTTTTGTCAAGCGTTCGTATTTTTGGCAGTTGCTTTATTTTTATTCTGCACTCAAAAAGTGAAGATCGTGTGCGATCACTGCATGCATCAGTGTTGCCACTTGCATTATTTTGAGTTTTATTTACAATACATATAACCCAAAAATAATAAATATTTTAAATATATAAAAATAAAAATATTTCTCAACTGAACACATATTTAAATAATCAACTGGTCGTTATATCACCAAATTTGTATAAATTATTAAAGAATATTTGTTAAACATATTTAACACTAACAAAAAATGACTCATGCCTTTTGAGTCTCCATCTAAACGTTGATTATTTTACAATGGGCATTTAAAAAAGAATGGAGAAAAAACGCTGCGACATGACCCCTCAGCTTAAAGTGCTCGAAGGATTACTGTCACAACTACACAAAATTGGACGGTCAGATTCAATCATGAGCATGTGAAATGGAGATCACACATTGAAATAGAAAATCCTCAAGTAGGTATCTTTATTCATACGTCATACGAATGCAAAATTGCTTTATTTTCAATACCGGAATTCTAATAGTCTAATACTTTCAGACGGTGCAATTATTCGTAATTTACGGTCTCATTCATTATTCAGCCCCCAATTACGTACTAAATGACATAATTCGCCATACAGAATTTCAGCTGCGAATTACACATGCTGTACGTAATTCAATTTGAGTTACCTTATGAATTACGAACGAATGACTGTAAATACATATTTCATAATATTTTATCGAAATAAATTAATTGGTTTTCCTTTTCATTTTTTCTTTTTTTTTCTTTGTATACAATAAACTGATTTTGTACGGAATGTGGAGTCTACGTCGGTCTTTGCTTAAGTAAATAAAATTTGACGAAACTGTCTTAAGTACATTATTGTTTGTCACAAAAGTTTATATGTATTCGCACAGTTGCTTAAGCTGACTTAAGCTAGTGTATACATGTTATAGTTAGGCCTTAAGGGTGATGTAATAAAATTAAGTTAAAAGAAGTATCTTGATATAAGTTGCAGTTATGACAAATGCATACTATGAAGATTTATCTTTATTGCCAAATAAATAACACATTAGTCTTTTTTAGTATGTATGTATGAATTTGTGAATATTACACTTGAAATATTTTTCTTACAGATAATAAAGTTTATTACAAAATATTTTAAATCCAATAATAACTTAACAAACAAAAAATTTAATTATCATGGCGCCAAAGGGATGCAGAAATATTTTAAAAACAAGAAAATGGACATTAAATTGATATCGGGATAGCTTTTTTACGTAATAACCACCACAGTCAATAAGTTTGAAGGCGATTATGTAAGTAATACATGTAGATGAATTAAAGGTGTCCAAAAAAATAATTTTTTTGTTTCCATTGTTTATTAGTGTTGGTGTTAAAAACAAAATCTGGCAATGACTTGTAATTACTAAATAACTTACTTTTCAATGACAACTACTTAGCGTCTGAATTACTTTCTTTCTTCCGGAAGAAACTATAGTTTCAAAACAGAATCTTTAAAGACGAATTTACAAAGCTGGCAACATTTTGACAATGTCAGCAAACACTTTTCTGGAATCGTCCAGCAACCAAACATCTCATAAACTTTTTTCCACTTTAAAATTATATATTTTATTTTATTATTTTTGAAAATTTCATTGGACATATCTTGTTTAAGCCGGATTAGCAATACTGGCAACATTTTGAAGAGCTGTTCACAATGCCAGCAACAATTTAATTCAAGAATGGGCGAATATCTAGTTGCCAAACATTTCTTAAACTGTTTTCTGCACTTTTTTGTTATTTTATAATATTTTTGATGAATCATTAAACATTTCTTCATGTCATTAAAGAGAAAAAAGTTTCTTGTAAGCAATTGAACAACGATCACAATTATGAATTATTTGAAAACCTTTCAACCGAAAGTTTTGGCTAAATAATAATATATACTAGCAAATTCGAACTGAAATTATTGATTAAAGAACAATTACATTCATATAACAATTGACGTCGAGATGAGAATTTCAAACATAAATAATTTTCTTTTAATGCAAATTCCATCTTCAGAAATTAAACTTTTATAAAAAAGTTAATATTATAAGAATTAATTTTTCATGTTTATTTTAAAGTTATATATTACATTCTCCAGCAAAACTAGGCAAAGCATTTGCAATCTGCGGAATTTTAGATACATAAAAATTGCATGTACTTTCTCTTTAGCGTAATTTATAATGGGACATTCACAGATCACATTTTACGTTCGCACAGTCTAATCGAAAATTCCATCCGTCCCATAGTGCAACGTCAGAGTTGATAATTTGATTTTAGTTAGATTTTTTTTTATCAGATTGGGATCAAAAACTGGTTCAATTTGTATAAAAACCAAAGAAATGTTAGTGTTTTATTAAACAAAAAGTAAATAAAGGCAAAATTTAATTACCGATAAGTATAAATCGCATATTATTTAATTTAGAGAATATAAAAATGAAGATTTCAGTTTTGTTTCTACAACCGTAAAAGTTATAGTATTGATTAAAGTTGATAGTTTTAAAGTGAAATATTTTAAAAATTTTAACTGAGAAGTGCAAATACATATGTATGTTTTGAGTTTATGTGAAAAAATCCGTTTGTACATGTTTTACAAACAGATAATGCAGAACTTTTACATATGTGTAAATACATACATACATATATGGATGTGTGTTTAATAAACACTGTTTATATTTACAATGTACTACACAAATGCTACATCATACATATGTACTAGGGTTGTCATTCGAATAAAAATTATTCGATTAGTCTAAAAAACAATTTTGTTTTTACAATTTAGAATTTCGAAAGCTATTTACAAATTTTTTAATGTAGTATTAACAATGAATAACTATTATATTTTTAAAACAAAATATTTTAAAATTTTGGTAATGAGTTATTTCATACATTACTTGGTAATGGGAGATCGTTAGCAAATAATTCTTTTAATAGAGTTTGTAGAATTAATTAGTAATTCTAACTCTAGTTAAAATTTTAAGGAATTTAAAGAAATGTGTATTCATTTTTACATTTGTGTAAAAACTATTTTATATGGTACAGTAATTTTCTATATTTACACTGAAAATAAAGAAGTAGTAGAAAAGTAAAGATTTTGTAAAAAACAAAAACTACCAAATATAAGTTTTGTAGAGGGTCGTTTCTGTTCAAAATCATAATAATCAATCAAAATTTCCCATATTGCCTTAAAAAGGTACATATTCTTGGAAATGAAAATAATAAATTCCTCAATGATAAGTTAAATTTTACAGAAAAATGTTCTATGTAGGTATACATAATTCAATGAATGTGTTATTGTGTTTTTCGTAAATATTATATTATTTTAATGAGAAAAATCCTGGAAGTTTTTCAATAAAAAATTTACGAATTTGAGTATTTGATTTTACAAAATTTATGATAGGTCCTATTTTAGCAATTTATGAATTTTTGTTTTATTTAGAATTTGATTATTTTCTGTGTATTTTATTCATTCTGCCATCACTATATTATAAATATTTTGTTTAAAGACCATAAAATTCGACTTCTGCTAATCACTTCAATCAGATATCGGAATAAAATTCGACATGAATGTGTTTAAAGAAATTCCTCAAATACAATTGGAAATGATGTCTTTGAGTTCCTATAAAAAAGTTTGCATGCGGTATTTAATTATTTTCATTTGTCCTGGTGTTTGTAACACCCAAAAATATTACACCAACGTTGAAGTATACCAATCAGCTCAGAATCACAATCATTTCAAAAAGTGAAGAGAGCCATACGATTGTTAATTTTTCCATCCGTAACTCTTTTCAATGCGTGATGATTTCATTACATATTGGGCTTAGACAATCCCGCTATATAAAATCAGAAAAATCGGTCCATAAATAACGGATTTATCCAAAACAACCTCTAAAAATTTCAACAAAACTTGAGATTTTGTATTCATGTTCAAATTGAAATGGCAAAAAAAAAAAACAAAATACATACAAAATAGGTAAATTTTGTTATTGTACTCTTGTTTATAAAACAAGGCTGAGCGAGAGCAGCCTTGTTTTAGTATTGTTATAGGCTAGAAACATGAAATAAATATGTGGAGCGTGGCTTAAGTTGGAAGTCATAAAAGGGAACTATTTCGTTTTTCAAAAGGTACTCTTTTGAATTTTCCATAATATTGAATGTAGAAACATGAAATTAAGCATGTTGAGGCCGAAGTGAGTTATTAAAAAGAGGAGGTACTGACGGGTTTTTTAACACACCGTGGTGAAGGGTATATAAGATTCGGCACAGATGAATATAGCACTCTTACTTGTTTTTATTAAAATCATTTAAAGTTAAGCTTTTTTATTATTTTAAGTAAAATTATGGCTTTTAATTTACTGATTAAGAATTTCATTGAAATGCTTGGATATATGGAGAAGAATTCTGAATAGTCCTATTATTTATCCAATTTTACAATATTTAACCGATTTAACACAATTTAGTTTTAGACGCTAATGAATAAGATAATATCCATACAAACAAATACAAATGCATTTTACACTAACTTAATTTTTCGAAATATTTTGCATTTAACAAAATATTAAATTTACTCTGTGACATTAAATGAAGTTATGGTGATGACTTGTCAGAATTGAGTTATTTATTTCACAAAAGTTCAAGAATATTGTTAAATAACCATAAAACATTTACATACATAGTCATGTCAACTCAATATGAGTATTGGTTTAATTTTTTATTCATATCTATGCCCTACACCACTTCACTGGGAACGGTATATTGGGTGGCTAACTTAATGCATTGAAATATTGGCTCTATATTCACCTTAAAGTATACCAATCAGAATAATTTTTTGAACTAAGTCTAATTTTTAAGATAATTTGATTTTGGCCCAAAGACGAAGCCTATTCAAAATGGTTAAATTCGGTTTATTATTTCCCATATCCCCATACGACCGTACCCCCTAAATAGAGCTTTTGAGCCGTAAATGTTCTATTATCTCTACCAAAATCGGCACAATTAGTTTTGTGCAGATTTGAAAGTTACTGGTGATTTTCGTAATAATCGGGCTTCATTTGACTCTAGCCCCCCTACAAAGTCATTTCAGAAAATGATTTAACTTTTATTTTAATAAATACCTGTCAATATTTTTAAGGATAGTATAAGATAGTATAGGATGACCTTCCGTATAACTCCTCTTTTATAAAATCACTTTTTTGTTAACAAATTGTTAGAGTATTTACGAATTAAGGTAAAAAGAACTTAAAAAATTTATTATTTAAAATAATTCACATATTTCTCTGGTTTAAGGTATCATATGATCGGCCAGACCCCACTATACTTGTTTTTATTATACAATTTGTTACTATTTTTAACATGATACACCAAAATAAAGTTTAACGAGGATCACCCTAAACAATGTGTATGGATTTTTATGAACGTGAATAAATCGGGATCCGATTGATTAAAAAGAACATTTAAATAAATAAAATATTTTGAAAAAGCGTGATTTTGCAAATTGTCATTCGTTAATCGAGATTTTATAGAACTTATTATCGTAATAGTCAACTAAGGTGAATTGTATATACTCACCACAAAAATCTTATAATACATACATATGTATATCGATATTAACATGAGAATGGGGGTGATATTCGAAGATGTACTTTAGTTAAAAATAAGAATATTTACAGATATTTTTTGATATTACAAAAACATTAATACCAATCGGTTCTGAATAATACCTTCAGATAATGAGGTCTAAGTACATAGATCTAATCATATCAATAAAATATGTTCATATCCATAATAATTATGTATAAATCTGGGCAATAAAGAGCATTTAAACAATTTTTTATCGATATATTTAAATTGTTTACTACCCTCGTTAATACTGTTTACAGAATAAATAAAATATTTACTCCTACGTTAGCCAATGGAATATGATAAATCTATAATATTTATTTCGCCTTAAAATATTTTTTCCATCAATCCATGATATTTCATTCCATACTAAATAACGTTGTTTTCAATCGCGATACTAAAATAACAAAGTGAAATGAAAAAATAATATTTAAATTCTTTTTGTCTGCAAAAAATGCAAAGCATGTTTTCAGAAAAGCAACTGAAGGATGAAAAGTTTATTTTTTTTTTTAATTTTTTATAATTTTAAGATTCAACATTAGTAAAAATAATGGCGTTTTTTGTGTGAACTTTTTTTCATATCACAAGGAGTCTGGGATTTTTTTAAATTCGGCCTCTTTAGGGAATAAACGGATAAAAACTTTATTGAAGTATTTTTTTCACCCCATTTATCTTTTAAACCAGCGAGGTGCCACGCCTTCTTACTAAATAACTATTAAAAATCGTATATCTTGGAAACAGCTTTGACATCCATAAGAATATTTTTGGAAAAAATGGGCCGAATGGCTATAGTGGGCGTGGCACCTTCCATATTAAGAAAATATACAATCAGTAAATCTCAGAAAATATACCAGTTAGAGTCATAAAATTTTGTCGGAGCCACTTAAGTTTAAAATATGATTATTTAGGAAAAAAGTGGGCGCAGGCGGCAAGGAGCCTGGTACCTCCCATATTAATTAAATACAAAAATTCGTTTATCTTAAAATTTTGCACCAATCATACAATTTTGTACCAAAAAGTTTGACATATTTGTAAATATTTTAGGTAATAAATTGGCGGACTAACAATCATATTTATCCGAACATTTCGGGAGGAAAAAAGAGGACTTTCATCAGGGGGTGGCTTGGAAGCCCCTAAATAGAAAAAATTGTATATCTGTGATAGAAGCTTGAATCTTAAAATTTTACATGAAGAACTTTTACATTCATGTGAGCATATAAAGAAAAATTGGCGGACTTTCAATGGGGGGATTGAGTAATTAAATACAATATTATTCTCATTTTTATAGCTGACATTAAAATCCTTATTAGCGTTCGGAAAAATTTGCGAACTTGCAATAATTTGCGTGTCACCTCCCATGTGTGTTTTTTTATATATATTACTTTTACGGTAGCAAAGCACACTGGGTACAACTAGTATAATAATAAATTTTATGTACATGTTGTAAATTTGTTAATAGAGTACAGTGTTGCCAACATTGGTCAAGCAAAACGCGCGCAAAAAAATTAAAAAGGGGTAAAAAAGCGTAATTTTCTAACTGAAAATGGGTAAAAAAGCACTAACGTTTTTTCAGTCAAATATTGTTTATTTTAATAAAAATTGCACATTATTTCGCTCATTTCCTACAAGACTCCAAAATTCGTTTTTTAGAACATAGGGCTGCAAAACAAAACATGCGTCATACTAAAGTCTTTCACCGGTGTGAGTTAGATTTTTAGTAACGTAAGAACTAAAACTAATGTTTGACGAATATTAGATAAATAAGATGAGAATTTTAAAAATAGTAAAATGTCATTAAACATTCAAACTGACAGGCACGCTACCAACTGGCCAACCGATCTACCCACACCCAAATTGTAAAATTTTACAAAACTTATGAAATATATTTTTTTTTGCAAAATCTATATATATTATTTTTAAGTTTTTTGATGAGTTCTGGAAAAATTGTTAATTTCACTGATAGTGAATAACATAACTTATTTTAAAGTATTTTGAATATATTTTTTTTGTTTTTGAAGAATATTTGCTTTTGTACATTTTGTACATAGATTTTGTTTAGTTATATACCAATTTTTGGTCAGTTATATACCAATCGTCATAAAATTCGGCATAAAGAAAGGCTTTATATATGAGGGATAGATTCAATTGTGTAAAAAAATTATATAAAACTTATTTTTTGTCAATTTTCATCGCTGTACTCATATTTTTAAGGGGACCTTAATATGGGGTAGGGTACGTTACCGCACACAGAAAACAGATCGATGGGAAATCGGTTACCATGATAAATATTTAGTTAAACTAATTAAAATTGTATCGCTGTTATTGAAAAACTGTATACTTAACTGATTTTCTATATTCAGTATTAAAAAACAATAATACTAATCGAATTGTGGTTTTAACAATTTCTAAATCAATAATTTGAACTGAATTGTATCGGTTATTAAATTCATTTAGCAATTCAGTAAATGCAGCCGACTTTTATTTAGGATTAAAACGTAAGAACATCAAATATTAGTCGCTACAACCGAAAAACAGTAGAAAGTAAAAAATATTGAGCACTGCAACCAATTATCAATTGAAGTAATTATTTAAAATTAAATTACGGTTAAAGGAACCAAATTCGATGTTCACAACCGATTAATTGGTAATTTTTGTTGACGTATACAAAAATAAATAAAATAAAACGAATTTATAATATAAAAAACCTAATTACATTTGAGGATAAATTAATGCAGAAATTTGGATAAAAAAGGTAATGTTTGGTGTATTTTATATCTTATAATCTATTTTGTGTTATCTTTCTATAATTTTTAATAATTTTACAGCAGCGGAAAGGCGTGGAAAGATAGTGTTCCTTTGAAAATGTTGAGCAGAATCAAGAGCAAAATCCCTGTTTATTACCATGAAAATCTCAAAGCAAAAGGGGAGAAGTTATTTTATATTTATACGTTTTGTAAGTTTATACATATTTATATTTTATTGTAAATACTTTACACAAAATAAATATATTTTCAAATACACATAATCCACAAATTGTTTTTCTATAAATAATATTTCAGTTGCTAATACAATAATTTCAATCCATTAAATAATACCGAATAATAATTAAAAATTTTGTGTACAAGATATATTCAGTAATACTAACCGAATTATACAATAATTACAATCGAATTTTGGGATAGTTGTTAGAACCGACTGAATTCGATTGGAAACAAATTCGGTTATCACAACGAATCTGTTTTCTCTGTGCGATAAATCCGAATTAAATTCGGTAGGAAGATTACATTTGTATAAAAGTAGTTTATTTCGAATTTCTCCGCTAAACACGTATTTTTAAGTCAGTAATGAGCGTTAAAATCAATTTTTGAAGGTGACCATATGTGGGGGTAGGGTCAATTTTGGACCGATTGCCGTAAAATTTGCTAGAGAGATTTTGGCTTATATAAAACATATTTATGTCGAATATTTTTAAGTCGGTAATGAGTATTAATGTCATTTGGTAGAGAAATTTTGATGCATATAAAAATTTATGGAAAAATTTTAACTCGTTTGCTCTTTACGTTCTAACCCTATCGTGCTTTCAACAGACAGACGGACGGACGGACGGACAGATGAACAGACGGATGGACATGGTTAGATCGCCTTAGAATTTAATAAGGACCCAAATATATACTACCAATGTGTTACAAACGGAGTGACAAAATCAATATACCCCGCTCATCTTGGGTATATGTTGGTATAAAAAGCACTAAATGCACTGTCATAAAATTAGAAAGCACCACTTTAGTGCCTTTTTGAAGAAAGGCACCATGAGCAAAATTTTCCGCGTTTGGCACACCAAAAAGCACCGCAAATAGTGCTAAAAGCACTAAGTTGGCAACACTGCGTGTATGTTGTTTAAAGCGACAATAAAATGAGTTGAAATAATTCTCATTTGGTTTACAACATTATATGTAAAAGTACTTCACTTTGAACATAATAATTTAGTAATGTTTTTGTGAATCAATTTGAAATTTGTAAATCGTGTCGTGTAATGTAGGTTTTTACTTTTTTAGAAATTGCAGTTGAACTGAATAATTAATAAAAAGAAATTTAATTTCGACACATATTTTTTAAGGACATTTTGATCACATTGGATCATAATATAGTCATGTATAACAAACAATATATTGGTAAATAAAAAAATATTATTATTAAATATTTTAGCTGATTTTTAATCATAATATGATATCTTAAAATTGTTACAATAACTGTAATATATTTAGACTACAATCACAATTTTAACCATAATATATTGCTCTTAGAACATAGTTAACAAAACCATGGTTTTTCTCTGCGTGTAGCTCCACCTTTTTTTGAAAATATAACTGAAATTTCTAAAAGTATAGTTTGATCAGATTAAAATTAAATGGGTGTAGCCAAATAGTATTCGAGTTTATGTTTTGAAAATATAGTCCTTAAACACTGCAGAGATGGCTGGTACCTTCCACATTTAAAAAGTTATTCGCCTGCCATTTTTGTCCCATCCTATGTCAACAATTTTCATACTTGTGATAAGGGCTTGGTACGGTCCTAAATACCCTACTTTTCTATGTTATTTATCTCTCGGATAATATTTTAATATCAAAGACAGGTCCTCAATTTTTAATATGTTGCTCCTACTCACTTTTCTAGTTAACCTATTTGATTTAATAAAAATTTTAAGTTTGAGCCGCATGTTTTTAAATCACTAAGCAAGAAAACACGGAAAGCTCTGAAATATTTGACAAAATGCGTTTGTGCAGATGTATGTAACACCCAAAAATATTGACCGTCTGTCCGGCTGTCTGTTCATGGTTAGCTTGTGAGCATGCTACATGAAAGTGGTTGAAATCAGTTTATTAATTCACCTAACCCTTATACAGATTTCTGGTCCGAATCTTATATACCCTTCACCAAGTATGTCTTAAACAACAGTTTTTATTTATTTTGTATCTCTGCACACATGTCACATATAACATTCACACAAACAAATATAAACTGAAGCAGAAAGAAATATTAACCGTTGTACTGTACTACCATCGTCAAACTGTATTACCACCCTCAAACAAATATGAGCTGTATTACCAACATATTACTGCTTTATCTCCTCGTTGTTTTTATGCTTTTATTTATAATTTGTTGAGGAAATTTTCAGAGGTAGTCTCTGTATATAATTCTGTATAAATTTTATAATCGATTTCAACCTTTTATTCAGCATTATCTTTAATGTAAACTTTTAAACGTTCGACAGTGTATAAGAAGTTTCCTTTTGACCTGATGCTTACACATAATTCGGTTGATTCCTTCGAGCATGGCCTCACTTTTTATACCTATAAGACATCTTAACAGAAATAATAAATCTATAGCAACAATATATATTTATGAGTGTTATTCTCAAGTAGAAAGGAAAAGGCAAAAACAAAAACAAACAAAAAACAATGTAAGTAAATTTAAGACTGCAATTAACAAAACATCTTGGCACAATTGAAAAAAGTTCTTTGAACTCAAGGTAATATTAATGAATGTCAGTCATACATCGTTATTGCAAAAATTAAGAAAACAAGTAGGAAAATATGATCGGACATAGCCGTCCTTATGATACCGCTACACTAGTATATATGTATATGGACATTATCTTTTAATTACGGACCAATTATGTACCGATTACTGAATTTTGGACCAATTAGAAATGGTGCCAAAAAAGAGACAATATTAATTATAAAACGAATATTGAAATTTGTTTCTTACATTTACCAATACTACTCCAAAACGTTTCAACACAGCTGTGTAGGGTCTCAAAGAACTCAAGAATAAAACAAAAATTGCAATGACATTAACAACTCAGAAATCATGCTTGTCTTTTGTACTTTTGCGTGTATCATATAAATTGGCCAAGTCAAAAGAGAATTCAAGTTGTATTTAATAGTTCTACATTGCGTGGTTTTCCGAAATCACTTCCATAACAATTTATTTATTTATAGTTGTAAGCACGCCCCTCTTTTTACATTTGTAATATGTATCAAAAGAGAATTCAAGTTGTTTTTTTGTTGTTGTTTGGTTGTCCGTGTATGTTTTATCCACATTAATGGTTTCACACTTTTATTTTATTTCTGCTTTCAATTATTTAGATGCATTTATTTATTTATATAAAATGATTATGTGCGTCAGTGCTGTTTGAGGGGTTGTGGTAATAAACCACAAGAGCTTTAACAGAGCAACAGGTACATGATGAGATACGATGTAAAATGCATGAAGGTAGTGATGTGAACCTACAATATAGAAGAGGATAAAGAAGAGTATTGAATTGAACAATGGTATGGTCCTTTTTAGCATTCCTACGTCAGTAAGTGTTTTATGGATTTCAATATATTCTGACAATTTTTGTGCTGTAGTTGTTGTGCCAGCTGATATTTTGCATGCTCTTCAAAAATATTTTGTGTTCACATTACAGCAAACAAATATTTGATAAAAAACGTCAAATATTTGATAGGTGTGAACGTACCTTAAGAAGTAACAAACAAATTACATTTATGTTGTTGTTGCTGAATCGCTGCTTGTATTCGCTGTAACCCGAGCTAACGTCTTATCCCGATTTTCCAATTAAAGCAAGATTGTCCAAATTTATATCAATTTCTTTTTTTTTGCATGCAACAGGAAAGCATAGAATTGACATAATCGCGGGTATGTAAATACTGATGGCATCCTCAGTTTTGAAAAGTTGGGTCAAAATCGTGAGATATTGCGTTTTAAAGTATGAACTTTAATGTGGTGGTATTTTATTTTTTTATTTTTTTTTATTTGAAAAAAGTTTTCAGGCAGAGACATACTATGTATATATGCATAACAACTAAATATAAATGCATAATAATTTAAATGGCCTCTAGTTTAATGTATTTTACTTTTTTATGCGTGTGAGTTTTGTTTCTATTAATTTAAATAATCAACAATATAACCTCAGAAACAGTTAAAACTTTTAAATGCAATATCTCCCGATTTTGACCCAACTTTTCAAAACCGGGATTTGTCACTAGATTCTACGACCAAAAATTAAGTTCACGTGTTTCGGTGTTTTTCTGTGTCTTTTGGAAAGTTGAATTTTTACGTACAGTGTTATCATTGTTAGAACTTCAGCAGCTTTCATTTCAGCAATAAACGATTTTGGATCTGTATATTTGAGACGAAGAAAACTTGCTGCGGTTTCATCAATTTCTGGTACCTTTGCTATTCGACGGTGCTTTTTTCTCTTTGAACAATTTTGAAAACTTGAAACAGGAAGGTCATATCTATCGCGTTTTAAAGATTGTTTAAGATGCGTAGGGGGTTTGAAGTAAATAGTTTCTTTTATATCCAACCATTATTTTTGATTTATTAAAACACGTATTTTTTTGCAGTGGTTTCTTTTCCACATAATTTCAAATTGATTGCATAAATATTAAATACACTTTAATAAATCGACTTTAATATTTACACCCTTAACTATTTCTTTAAATACATGTTGAGATTTTTTCAAATGTGAACCATCTTTGTTTAAAACAGCTATGAAATTATACTTCGGGAAAGTTTCTATTTTTTTTAATCCATAACTCAATTAACTGTTATGATAAATATCTAAGAGAAAGCCAATACCTTCAGCTATTATTTCCATCATTTAAATTTTAATTTAACGTGTTAACAGTTAAAAGTATAGTAGTATATATAGGCGAAACTGGAGCGGTTGCCAACCAAGGAGTGCTCAACAGGCTCGATAGAGGCCTAGGTGTATTTCTTCGGATTTGACGTATATACATCCTCTTTTCAAATTAACATAAATATTTTGGTGCAGTCATATATGGTTAAAGTCACAAATTTTCATCACAGCATCCAAATTATCGAATACATATTTGACGAAGATTTTATGACCCTTCAGCTTAGAGTTCTGGCAACCTTTAGATCCGGTTAGCTTATCGGTCACCTTTTGAATAACCTAAGGAGGAGCCATCCCTGCCCTGGAATCACTTTAGATGTCTGGCTGCTATCCATAGCTCCATCCGAGACCCTGAACGCTTCAGAAGCAAGCGCTTGTCGTCACAACCAGCAGCTTATGTTGATTGACCCTTTGACCAACGTCATTACATGCGTTCTGTTCTTTTGAAAATCATCCCAAGATCGAGCAGCATTAGCAAGATTTCGTTTAGGGGTTCTAGACGACTCCACCGGCGGCTTACCGAATGAGATTGGCGTCGTTCGCCCCATGTGGATGGCTATGGAACATCCAAAGGAGTCCTTCGACAGCTCTAGAAGGTCGTCCACATTACAGTCTGTAAAAATTAGTTTTTTATGCTTCGGTGTAAGTCCTCCGTCTAAAAATAAGTCCGTGTCATCACCCTCCTCATTGTACCAATCATCATCAAATTTTGCTGGGAAATTTTGTAAATCAATTTTATAAACTTTGACAAAAACATTTCTGCTCCAATAAAACTTGTTTATGTCGAATACATGCTTGTCGCTATACATTTTTCTTTAAACAAGTCACTATAATCATTTTCGAATGAATTATTAGTATAATAACCTATCATATTATGATTAAATATAGTCCGAATATTTCATCATAATATAGGGATAATGTGATGTTGTAGTATCAAATTGTAGTTTCAAGTAACCACACTTATTTTACTTATATCTTAAACATTATATGCATAAGCGTGTAAAATCCTACCATTTAATGATTATTTGATAGTTTAAATGATTCTAAAGAATATAATATGTTTACATAATTATCATTATTTATTTGTTGTAAAAATAATTATTTTTCAGAAAATCATTCTCAAATTTATAATTGTCATAAACATATAAATGTTTTTAATAACTAAAATATTGATGAAGTTCAATAAAAATAACAATTATTTGGTTATGACAACAAATTATTGTTACAAAAAACATAGAATAGTTTCCCTAACCATGCCAAACCATGTTTTTTCTCTGCGTGCAATTATCGAGAAAGAGCGACCAGCAATAATATATCATCTATGTCATGATAATTATGCGACAAGTTATGTAACCCGCTTATTCCTACAACCATACAATGACCCCTTTAAAAATAGAACCATCCTTGAGTAGAAATTTGAGAAGATCAATAAGCTCAGAAAGGCCTGACAAGAAAGTGTACCTAAGCCCTCGCATTGCGATAAGATTGTTACACAGACGAGAAGAATGTTATTTACTCCCACAAAATTGTTCATAATCAAATTAAGACTTCATTTGTAAGTATGCACAATGTACATACAAGATATTTCGAAATATTTACATATGCAAATTCACCGAAAAGA
>NC_060953.1:31916465-31939066 GCF_022045245.1 Lucilia cuprina
AAAGCACTTGAAAATGTCGGAGCTTTTATGTCAAGGTTATGCTGGCGCGTTCTACGCTTTCTCGCATTCTATGCGTCCGCCAAAAAAATAATCAATGTATTTGTATGCTGAAAGTTACAAGCACAAAAGCGTAGAATGCCTGACGCTTGGAGTGCTTAAAGTCGATCTTCCTTTAGAAGCATCACAAGCGACTAACGAACATGTCAGCTGATTTTGACATTTTATAGTCTTTACTAAATGCGTATTAATTTTTTTAAATAAATAAAAAAATTTACGCTTAAAAAGCGTGGCATGTAACTTAAAGCGAAGCAGGTATGAAAACCGCCTAATGCTTTGACGCCGTGACGCGTAGTGTGGACTTTCATACTATATCTTATCAGGCATAACATTGATTTACAACCAAAGCAATTCTATTTTTTTTTTCTTCATAAAACTTGAATCACTCTAATGTAAACTTTTGTCTTAAAACTTTTTGTCTGGTCAATGTTTAAACAGTTATTAGTACAAATATACTTCATTTATTAAATATACATAACAAAGTTTTAAAATATGTATGTTACGTTTCTAACTGTAAATAATTTGAAATAATTTCACTGTTAAATATTATCATTATTCCGCCTTTGATCAGAAAATAATAATGTTTACTGACATTGAATTTTAATGGCTTCATTATTTTTTTTTTTTAATTTATTCACGAAAAATTTTTGTATTGGCTTTTATAAACATCATAAATACATTTATTAAAAATTCTTAGTATTTTCACTCTACATTGGGGTAGGATAACAGAAAATGTATTTACATTATTTTTATACACTACCCTGCAAACTTGTTTTATTCTTTTTTATTCGGATATTTGTCTTGTCCGATTTATTCGACAAATAATTTTTTGACGTTTTATGTTAGACGGATTATAATTCATAATTATTAGGTTAATCGAATAAAAGAAACTGGATGTTTTCATTGCTTTTTTACAATCATTTTTATCCTAAAGGAATTATATGTTTATTTGTATATGTATGGAAGTAGGTACTAGAGTATTCAAACGATTAATCGTTCGATTAATCGATTAATTTTTGACGATTAATCGTTCGATTAATCGATTAATTTTTGACGATTAATCGTTCGAATAAATGAAAATTGTCAAATTTCAAATAACGAATAAACCCAATAATTTCTATCAATTAATCTATTAAGAAAATCTCACTATTTAGCACTAAAATTACTATGTATTTTCTACAAAATTTAATATTTTTATAATAAATATTCTTAATCAATTTTCTATAATAAAGAAAATTTATTTGAGAAATCATGGAAATAATTATATCGCTTTTATTTTTACAACTAGTCTTTTGGGAACATTGTTGTGTTCTTAAGTATTTCTAATAAGATTTCGGCAACAGTTATAGTTGAACTAGTGTTCAATGGAACATGATTTCCAAATTCTAGAACTCGTTGAAAATCTTAAATACAGTAATGTCTTTATATAGAAAAGCATTTCATATAAACAGGAATAATTTGATAAAAAACTAAACAAAGAATTGAAGTGAAATAAGTGAAAATATTTTTGTTTATAAACCGTGCAAAAGTTATTTTCAAACATAAAAAATCTACCCGTACAGAAAACTGTGTACCATTAGTATTAACGTACTCAGTTTTTCATAATCAGCTTTTATGCTCCTGTAAAAGGACTTTAAAGTTTAAAAGACATCCAATTTCAAAAGATGGATTCCAAATTTATATTAAAAAGTTGGTATTAATATTAATTTCAAATGAAGCTGAGTTCCTCTGCTTCGAAATAATATAATTTATTTCAAATCATCAAGATCACCAAGAAAGAATTGGATATCTTAAATTTAATTTCTTTTTCGTTTTTTCTCTAAGTGAGACAGGTATCTATAGAATGTACAAATTTCCAGCTATCATTTGATACCAATAGTTTGTAGTCCTTTAAACTTTGAAATTCTTTTATAAGGACATAAAAATCGGAGTACACAGTTCTATACGTGGAATCTATTTTCACATTCTTATCAAATTTTCCATGTGTGAATGCTTTTTTCAAAATTGGTACAGTATATGGAGAAAATTATTGTAAAAAGCAATAATAACATCTAGTTTCATTTTATTCGAATAACCGAATAATTTTAAATTATTCGATTATTAATCGGCTAACGTTATACCTCAAATAATTGTTTGTCGAATAAACCGAATAAGACAAAAACCCGAATAATTGAATACCCTAGTAGATACCCATATAAGACTATGTGTTATTTAATAATTAAAATGATGAAATGTTTAAAAAGAAGAAATAGTAATCCATTATGAGTAAATTATAATTATACAATGTAATAACAATGGTAAATGGGTAAGTGACTAATTAAAACATGCGACAAAACAGATGAATGACACTGCTCTTTTATATACATACATATATTTTCTTTGAAACAAGATTACCTACTATCAAATATGTACTTATGATTTAAAAAAGAAATTCTTCTGAACATCTGAATTCCCAAACAATGCAAAATTTTTTTATCACCATCTCATGATGGTGATACTAAAGTATATTAGGATGACCGTTAAATGGAAATTGCTAATGTTCCCAACGAAAAATAAATTATTGTTCAGATATAGGTATTTCTTTGTGCTGACGTCTAAACTAAATGAGCTTTATTCAAGGATAAAAGTATTATTTTGTGAGGCTACAAATGGGTCTACTCTAATGTACATCCATTATACTTTTACTTTTGTACCATGGAATTGTCTTTTGGTTTATTTAAAAAAATGAATTAATTGAGGATGTGAGAAACAATGAAACGAATGTCATGAATTTTTCGATACGAAAAAAAAAACAATCAAGTATGTATATAAAAATGTTTTAATTTATAAGCTGAAAATTCTGTTGAAAATAAAAAAATTAAACTTCCTTTCTTTCTGTTAAAATAAGTTGAAATCGTAAAAAAAGTTGTATAAGAGAAAATTAGCTCAGTCGAGAAAAGTAGTTCTAAAAATGCTAAAAAAATTAGCATCACCACAAACCTCGCATTTCATCTATTGTTATAGAAATACAAATAAAATCAGCCCAAATTATTTTCTTTGGTACGATAAAAAACAATTTACGAATTGTTGCAAGCAATCAAATTAAAAGTAAATTGTATGAAAATAACTGGACCAAATAACCAAAGTGATTGAATTGTGGTTTATTTTTGTTTTTTTTATTAAATCACTCAGAATAAAAGTTATAAAATTATTTTTACTTAAATGGTTTAGTATAACCTTTACTTTTTTTGTTTTGTTACTTATGTTTTTTGGGCTGAGCACTTGTCTTTTGTATTTCTTCTTTCCCTTGCTTATGTAAGAATGCACAGTGGGGCAGAATGGAAATTTTTTGGAAATAAATCTGGCATTTCTAAACGGCTGATCCGATCGGGATAAAATTTGGCGTGAGCGTAGCCAAGGAGTATTCGAGTTTAAGTTTTGAAGATGAACCACGCAGATGCCCCAGGGACGGAGCTGTGGCGGCTCAAAGTAGGGTACCTACGACATGTAAAATTTTTAAACTCGTGCCATTTTTTTGTTTTTCACCCAAATACAAAGATTTTTATATTTTCTGAAAGCGCTCGATGAGATCTTGAAAAAGATCATACTACTTATCTCTTATAATATCCGAGTTATAGGCATTTAAAAATTTAGTGATACAAAAATTTACCATACCTTGGTCCGCCTTTTTTTGAATACCGGGCGTAATTTTGGACCAAATGGACTCAATTTTTTCTTAGAAAAAATAAACAAAATTTCCAATAATATACAAAAACTTCAGATCAATATCAGTTACAGATCCAAAAATATACGTTTTTTTAATTTAAAAATTAAAAAAATTTTAGATTTTTGCCGTTTTTTTGCCCAAAATGTGTCTTAACTCTTTTATTAATAAAATAAAATTTTCTTTAAGAACATATAACAATTTTATAATTTACTAAAAGGTATCTTTACGCAGAACGCTTTGGGGTAAAAAACTTGCCCTACTTTTTGAAAATGTTGCCACTGCGTCCTTCCGAATATGACCTATTTTTTATCAAAACTTCAACTTTGGGCGACATGTTCTAAAATCCCAAAGCTGGGATCAGAAAACTGAAAGCAGTTTTGGAAACCTCAATATGTTTTCTATTTACTCCAAAAGTATTTTCCCAGCCCTGAAAGAAATGTGGACCCTATGGGCAAAAATGTAAAAAATCCCATTTTTGGGATTTTCATTCCTATTTTTGGGAATTGCGGGATGCCCTTTGACCTTTTCAATTTTTTTTTTGCATTTTCTTATTTGAAATGACAAATTTAACAAGCGTTGAAGATTTCATTGAGTTTTGTTCATAAATAAAGATTTTGTCATATATTACATATTTGTTAAATTTCTAAAACTATGATTTATATCAAAATTTTAATAGGGTCGCAGATAGCTACAACAATTTAGTCCATATTTATCCCTTAATATCTTTTTTAGTTAGATATGGAAATTCTCGACCCTTTACAAAAAATTTCAAGCCAATATCTCAATTACATTCAAAAATATGTTCATTTAAACCTGTGTCCTTTAATTTCATCTTTTTCATATTTTAGTATTAAGTATGACAGAACATACATTTGGTGTTGAATAAAATATTTGGACAATTTTTAAAAATTATTTAGTTAATTATTTTATTAAAGACTATAACATTGTATATACAATAAAAAATATAATTTTATTATGAGCCACGCACAACAACACCTAAATCACCCCACACAAACCACCTTTCCCGCCCACCGAAATATAAAACACAATTTAATACAATATCATCAGTTAGTATAATAGCTTTTTTTATTTGAACTGTTTATCTTAAACATAATACAATTAATTCTTACAATCTACTTATATAGTTAATTCCTAACACTACTTATTTTCTATAAAATAATCTGTCATATCGGTATACATATCCAGAAGGTAATAAAAGTCCTTTAAATATTCCTCGTTTTGAGATGATAGAGTTTCATAACAAATCCATCTTTTTCGCATAGTTGAAAGAACAGGATCAGAAGATAGAAGTAAACTATTAAAAGTATCTTCATTCTGTGATTGCCTGGAGCATTTTCTTGAGCTGAAAAGTTGAACATGCTTAAAATCTCATTTCCTCGCTTTCTGGGCTTCTTCTGTTAACTCTCCAAGTGGAAGAATATTCGATTCAATTATTATTTGACCATGACACAATACTTTGTGTACTGTTGGTGTTAGTTCCCTCCATGGATACAGAGATACAAGTAATTTAGAAATTTCAGATGTATATTCCCCAAATCGATTTCCATTAATTTTATGTTTACTATTCAGTTCTATTGAAATAGTGTTAACTCTTCGAAGCAACTCCTTGTCGATTCCAGTTATTTTTGAAGTAATTTCAAAATCACGAAAAACCTTCTCGCCGTATTACCGTAATTTGTACTACCGCAACTTGGAAGTGGTTTGTCGATGTTTAATCCCATCTGAACTTTAAATTCTTCTAGGATTCTGCTTTTTTCCGCAGCTCTCAGTTCTTTCAATTCTTCATTATTTTTTGTTGATTTAGTAAGATTCTCTGGCACACTTCTATATTTGAGGTCGTATGCTATGTGTAAAAAGTAATCCAAAAATCGTATTCTGGCATGAAGTGGTGAAATTCCGAAAGACAGGACTTCTTCATTAATACTTCTGCTTTTGTTTATATTTGAGAATTGCGACTTTTTCTCATTACATATTGAGCATCTCCAGAAGGAAGAAGTTTCTGTTATGGCATTGCTGACCTTTCCATCAATCATTGTTCAGCTAAGCTTATTTTTATGAAAATGGGCTCCAGTGCATTTATTTCATCTTTTAAATATTCCACTAAATCTTTTGTTGTTTTCTTTGACTCCTTTATATATTCAAATCCAATGGCTCTACAAAAATTTTTTGAACCCGGAGTTGTATTGATACATATATCTTCAAATGAATTTCCGATGCTTGATGATGATGGATTAAGGGAATATGAACGAATTCGTAATGGCACTAATGATGACATAAATACACTTTTGTAGTCTGCTGATGTCCGACTTCCACAAGCTTGTTTGTATTCTGGAAGTGCTGATAAACCGTCACATCCCCACTTACACATTAAGACAACATCACAGTTATGAATTTTCCTTAGATGGTCTTCTGAAAAGTCTGACACAATTCTTGATGCTGTTAATGATGCTTATATACCAATTCTTGTCATTTCCGATACAGGTATTCCAAAGTAAAAAATTACGAACTGTCTACCTGTAATTCAGTCATTGATATTTCTTATTAGTGAATGAATCGAAATTATCATTACCTGTATATTTTTACCTACATGATCATAAACGAAACAGAACGAAATGATCTGTCGAAAAAATTTAGGAAAAAATAGTTATAAATTTCTGAAAATTTAAGCATAATATGACCTTTCAATTATAAGGATAAGCAAATAGAAAATAGGTAAATATAAGATTTAAACATGTTCTATCATATTTAATACTAAAATATGAAAAATATGAAATTAAAGGATACAGGTTTAAATGAACATATTTTTGAATGTAATTGAGATATTGGCTTGAAATTTTTTGTAAAGGGTCGAGAATTTCCATATTTAACTAAAAAAAGATATTAAGGGATAAATATGGACAAAATTGTTGTAGCTATCTGCGACCCTATTAAAATTTTGATATAAATCATACTTTTAGAAATTTAACTAATATGTAATATATGACAAAATCTTTATTTATGAACAAAACTCAATTAAATCTTCAACGCTTGTTAAATTTGTCATTTCAAATAAGAAAATGCAAAAAAAAATTGAAAAGGTTAAAGGGCATCCCGCAATTCCCAAAAATAGGATGCCCATAGGGTCCACATTTCTTTCAGGGCTGGGAAAATACTTTTGGAGTAAATAGAAAACATATTGAGGTTTCCAAAACTGCTTTCAGTTTTCTGATCCCAGCTTTGGGATTTTAGAACATGTCGCCCAAAGTTAAAGTTTTGATAAAAAATAGGTTATATTCGGAAGGACGCAGTGGCAACATTTTCAAAACATTGGACAAGTTTTTTACGTCAAAGCATTCTGCATTCTGGACCAAGGTATGGTAAATTTTGTATCACTAAATTTTTAAATGCCTATAACTCGGATATTATAAGAGATAAGTAGTATGTCCAAGCATGTTTTTTCAAGATCTCGTCGAGCGCTTTCAGAAAATATAAAAATTTGGCATTTGGGTGAAAAACAAAAAAATGGCACGAGTTTAAAAATTTTACATGTCGTAGGTACCCTACTTTGAGCCGCCACAGCCGCCGTCCCTGGGGCATCTGCGGGGTTCATCTTCAAAACTTAAACTCGAATACTCCTTGGCTACGCTCACGCCAAATTTTATCCCGATCGGATCAGCCGTTTAGAAATGCCAGATTTATTTCCAAAAAATTTCTATTCTGCCCCACTGTGGAGTGGGAGAGTATATTGTTGTTGTTGCTATGATTTCTGAAGATAGTTTGTGTGTATGTGCGTCACAATCGTGTATTTACATTTGCGATTTATTGTTTTGCTTTTAAAAATCAAAATCATAGCCGACCTTTTCAAACATTTTTACAAAATAAAAATCTATTACAGCGAGTTATTTTGTTTTTCTTTTTCGGTTTCTCTCAACTACTTATCGAAAAATAAATAACATAAAGTATTCTCTCAGTGATAAACTGCAAAAACACTGTTAAAAATGGTGATCATAGCAATTAACTTTATAAAAACAAAGTGGAGCCGTTATTTTAAGTCTCTGCTTTTAAGTAACCAAATTTTGAGAATCATATAAAACTGTTTTTGAGAAAAGAGTTACTTATTTTTTAAGGCATTTCGTCGCCTAAAATGCAAAATGGTCTTAAGCTATGTACATATAAACGGTTATTAGATCTAACAATATTGACAGAAAAATTTCAGAAAATGTCTATCGATCAACTTACAATTGTTACACTTTTTTTGAACATTTTTCTGCTATCTGTATGATCTAAAAACCTTGTAAAACCGCTTTAACAACACTATTTAGATGATCTTCAATGGTATTGTAGACGAAGCGTATTTAAAATTTGATTTTCAATATTTTGGTTATTATGTCTCTTTGCATTTCAGGTGACTATTTAATACAATTCGTCATAAACTATTTCTTTGTTTCAGAATCACATTAGGTCTTTAAAAAAATACAATGAAATTTGTGTTAAAATTTACATAAATCTTTAGATTTCAATCCATAAGTCCTGTTATTATTAATTATTCCAAACTCCATTTATAATTCAAAAATATAATAAAATTTTGATATACAAAAATGTTAATTACAGTAAATAAATGTTTAATTAAGTTGTTAAAATTCTTTCAAAGTATGTGTTTTGACAATCATACCAAGAATCGATTTAAACTACCATCCTACCAAATGAAAAAAGCCTAAAACAGTAATGCTGTTCTACTAACCGTTTCATTATTTCAAGAGTCCTTATGGGATTTTCTCACTCTTATTTTTTATTCAGCTTTTGTGAAAAAATGCAAAAAAAATTAACCGTTTTTTGTTATCAATGATTCTGAATTGAATATAAACAATGATAAACAAGTAAGAAAGTACAGTCGGGCGTGACCGACCATATGATACCCTACACCAGTTATGAATATTAAATGTGATATACTTTTCATAATAAAGCATTTATCTGAAATATTACCTTGATTCCGATTTATTTAAGCGAAAAACTAATTTTCTGAATGAGATTTTATATGGGGGATAGGAGCAAATGTGAACCGATCCCGATAAAATGGGCTGGATAGATTTATATTTATATAATAATTGTCTGTGATAAATTTCATTGCAATAACAGTGTTAATAAGAGAATTGCGGATATTCAAGTCATATTCCGAAGGGGGGCTTTGTATGGGGGCTAGGGTCAAATGAAGTCCGATCATTTAGAATTACATTTATATTACACAGAATTATGAGCTCAAAAGCCCTTTTCGAGGGGTTCAATTGTATGGGAGCTAGGTGAAATAACGATTTTAAACATTTTCAATTGTCCTTGGGTCAAAAGAAACATGTATGCCAAATTTTAAATTATCTTGAAAATTGCGACCTGTACTTTGATAACAACATTTACATGGACACGCGGACGGTCGAACGGACATCGTTAAATCAACTCAGAAAGTGATTCTGAGTCGATCGGTATACTTAAAGGTGGGAAGAGTACTAATATTTTAGTGCGTTACAAACATCAGCACAGACTCATAATACTCTTCCCACTATAGTGTTGTAGGGTATAAAAAGTAAGAGTTCTAATTTCGGCCGAATCTTCTATACCCTTCACCATGGTGTGTTAAAAAAACAGTCAATACCAAAAAGTCTTCTTTAACATCACTTCGGACTCAACATGATTAATTTCATGTTTCTAGATTCAATATTATAGAAATTTCAAAAAAGTGCCTTTTGAAAAACGAAAAAGTACGCAAAAAATCCCTATTATAGGTTCATATTTCTAGGTTCAATATTATAGAAAATTTAAAAACAATCGTTTGAAAAACAAAAAAAGTACCAAAATTTTTACTTTTTTTAATTTCTCACCTAAATCCGACTTTAAATACTCAATTTCATGTTTCTAGGTTCGATATTATAGAAAATTCAAAAAGTACCTTTTAAAGTAGCATAAAGTTTATCTTATGGCTTCTAACTTAAGCCAGACTCCACATACTTCATTTCATGTTTCTAGCCAATAAAAACACACTTGTGCTGCTCTCGCTCTGCCTTGTTTTTATAAACAACCCTTCCAGCACATGTGAGTTTAATTTTGGATACATAAACTAAATAGTCACCATAAAGGCCCAACTTTATGTTTCTCAGTGTTAAGTTAAAAATTTTACAAAAACAAAATACATTTCGTTCTAATTTTAATCATAATGTTATTAAATTTTAGTGCGTTTTAATATACCAAATAATATACCATATAATAAAATAATAATTTGATAAATCAAAGATTTCAAATTCGAACACTTTTTAATGCAGAATCATTCCTGCTCTCAAAATTCAAAATAAAAAGGTTTTTACACATTTCAGTAAATATATTTATTTCATACTGATCAGTAAGAGATAAGGGAATATAAAATAACTTTTAAATCATTCATAATGTAAGAAAAAAAAGAGATATAGAGAAAATGAATTATAAAGTCGCTTTTGACTGGAAACAGAAACGAAATAGACATATCAAGTAAGTATTAAACATGCGGAACAGTTTCTTCTGAACGGGATCACCTTTCATTCACTCAGATAATATCAAATTAGATTGTTTTAAACTTTAAACTGTTACGCTATGGTTACAATTTGGATAGCAATTGTTGAGAGGGAAGTGAACAATAACAAAATTTACCGTATGGTTATGTATTTTGTTTTGTTTTTTGCAATTTCTGTCTGATCATGAATAAAAAATTTCATTTTTTAATGAATATTTTAGAGGTTGTCTCGGATTTTTGCTCATATCTCCGTTATTTATGGACCGATTTAGCTGATTTTAAATAGCGATCTAAATTAATCCAAAAGAAAAACTACAAATAAATTATGCTTTTTGTAAAAAATATCGATTTTGAAAAATTGTTAAAAGCTTAACTACAAAATTAGACTAAATTTGTATTTAGATTTTCAAAAATATTTAATTTTTTTGCATAAATTTTTTAGTATGTAGATTTATAAATAGTTAATAGTTAAAGTATTATTCCCATAGTCTATGTAAGTAAATTGGTAACCACATATTTAGTTGTTTTAGGTAACTACTTATTTTTTATGCAGTGTAGAACAAAAATAAGTAGTTATTCCCCCATAACGAAAGTAATTTATATTTGTTTTCAATATTCGCTGTCTTACTGACAACAACACTTTGTTATTTTATTGTGCTTAAATTAATGGTTTTCACATACAAATATTTTGTGTAAAAAAACTTTTTTTGTAATTTTCTATAGTTTTGCTTGTTTAATTTTGTGTTTATGTTATTTATACTGAACAATTTTAGTTATTACCATATACTCCTTCAGGAAAAATGATTATAGAATTAAATATATTAATATATAAAAACCTTCACCTGTTAATTTCTTTTTATCACGGTAAGATTCTGAAATATTAACATTTTTCAATTAACCCTGTTACACGGATCTCAATCTAAAATATTTTTCCCAAAATATATTTTTTTAATGCAATTGTTGTATTTGAGGTTATATACATTGTTTTTCATTGTTTAAAACTCTATGACAGAATAGTGTGTATTATTTATAAATTAAATAACATTAACAGTTCCGTAGAAATTTTCATGGGTAAAACTAAACATAAAGACTTTTGTAAATACCTAGGATAGTTTACCTCGAAAATATCAGATATGTATAAAATAAATATCAGGGATCTTATATACATATATTTTTATACCCTCCATCACCATCAGTGGTGATAGAAGGTATATATTACTTTGTCATTCCGTGTGTAACTTCATAAAGTATTAATCTGAGACCCAACAAAGTATATATATTCTGGGTCCTTATTCTATTTGGTTAAATAGAATTTAACCAATGATGTTTGGTATTGAAAATGAGCAAAATCGGTTCACATCGGGAAGAGTTATGAATAAAAATGTAAAAAAATGTCTGAAAAAAATACGCTTTTTTATACCTTTTAATGACATTTTTTCAAAAACTATCCAATATAATTCCAAGCTCTCTCCATTAGAGCTTGACACTGGTTGAAAATCGGCGAAATCGGTCCACAATTTCATATTTCTCCCATACAAAGGTACATATTCCCGAAAAATGTGTTTTTTTTAATAACTTCCGTTAGAAGATTGATATATTCAAAAAATTGTTTAGACTAAAGTTTTATGTAAATAGAATTCAAATCAAGGAAAACAAATTTTGTATCGGTTCATGTTCTGTCATAGCTCCAATACAATGTCCCCTCCCAAAAATCACTTAAACACGCATAACACATTAGCTAATTACCCTTATATACGAAGATATTTTAAAACAAATATTACCATTGTATACAGAAATGTTTTTCCCCGATCGTTTCACAATTGGTCATAAATTACGTAAAGCCTATAACTAATTGAAAACTTGAGAAGCCTAGTAATATAGTTGGCAGTATAATACGTGAAAAGCCTAGCTAGAATAGTAGGCAATTGTAAATTTTTAAACCCGTGTTGGGCATGTAACTTTTTTAATGATTTGAAATGGGTGATGATGATGGGATAAGTTCCTCAAAAAGGGGAAGAAAAATTCTGAAGAGGAAATGTTAAAGGAGAAACTCAGTGATGCCTTGAAAAAGAATGAGTCAATTCCTCATTTGGCTTTGGATAAATTGAGACATGAGTCGGAGTTTGAAATCGAGTATTTGATAAAGGAGAATAATGACTTACAGGCTAAACTTAATAACCTGATTAAACTGTATGACGAGAGAGTGACTGCTGTTCAAAGCCTAGAATCTTCAGAGGATGATATGGAAGCTGATTCTGAGACGGAAGAGCAGATTGTTGAGAATGCTGTTAGTGTTGATAAATCAGCAAAGCCGGAGAAGGCGCCATGGCTCATTATGACATGATTGATAGGGACTGCTCTCGTTTATTTGGAGGTGGCTTTTTACAATGTTTAGGTAAGATTGGGCAGTTTGCGAAGGAATAAAAGACCTTGTACAATGACGGTGACAGACCACGTGCCTTGCTTGGTATGCTTATGATTCTAGGACAAGATGGCTAGGATAATGAGATTAATTTTCATTAATGTAAACTCGATTGTCTCTAGACATCGAAGACATTATTTGAATTTGTTCTTACGGGAAGTTTTCACCATAAATTTGTCATAAGGAGGTACGTTACATATAGACAAGATAGACAAGTCCTACATGAGCGAGGTACGGCCGTTCTTGTGAGGGATTGTCTTCGGTCTGGGGAGATTTTACTGGACACAGGGTCTGTGAAGAATACTGCGGTCAGGATACGGAAAGTAAACGGTGAATATATCAATGTGTTTTCGATGTATCTTCGACCGGGTATTACTCTTAATGTAAGGACGCAAATGTTACTGTAACTTTGTTTTACTCACATATTTTTAAATGTATATTACTCATTTTACTAATTACCAACTCACGATATAAATATAAAATTTGACTGATATATTGCTTTTATATACGGAAATGTTACTGTAAGAATTTTTTTATGATCGGTGTATAAATGGACAAAGCTCCAATACATATTTGATCAGTTTTAATATATATATTGTATTGGTATTACACTAATGAATACAATATACACAATTAAATAGTTTATGGCATTATATTTAACCAACAAACTATGAAAAAGGCAAGGCAATTTTGCCCATCAATTGTTTGACAGTCAAACATTCCCAAATTGTCTAAAAATGTTGCTAACCAATTTGATGCTTCGTATCAAAATACATGTTACACTCCTTCAATCAAAATCAACGTCCCTATCAACGATATTTTAAAAGATTATGTTCTAAAATTACATTAAAATTTATGAAAATTTTAAAATTCTTTTGAATTTTTATCTTCGATTTAGAGATTACTTTAACAGCTTTAGAATTTTTTTAAAGAAGATTTCATATTCTCGAAAATCTCTACGAAAACAATGAAGCCTTATGCCTTCCACGTTGCGGGCTATTTATCTAACAAAAACCGATTGAAATTTAGTTAAAAATTTTTAAGCTTAATTTTCTTAATGTAACTTGCACCCAGTGAACAATGAATGAGAAAAAAATCTAAGAGCGTAAGTTTTATATTTCCGTATTTTAAAAATAAAATTTATTAATTAATTAAGGAAATCAAAAAAGTTTAACCAAAGGTGCGTTAGATAAATGCACTATAACTCGAAAACTGCTGATAATATGAAAAATTATCTGAAACAAAAATGCCGTAAATTTGATTATCTATAAATTTTGTACTGACTTCTAAATCAATAGGAAGTATGAAAAAGGAGATATTTAAAAAAAATATTAATTTGACCTATGACCCTCAATATTTCAATTATATATGACATGATTTCAGATTAATTTATAATATTAATCCGATGGTCTGTGGTAATTTTTACTTTATTTGACATTAAAACCTCAATTTATTAGACTATAAATGTTGCTAAAGAAAAACTCCTATAACTTCCAAACCCATTGAGATCCCATTCTAAAATGTTTACATAGCAATAACAATAACTTTGTCTATTTGTCATAAAAAAATTAAGAAAAATAAAATATCCTTTTTTAGGATATTCAAGAATAAAGGACATTTTCTACTCTATGATCCTTGCGCCAGGACTTTTTTCGAAATTTTAATGAAATGCTAAAAACGAGTAATCGAACTCCTATCGAACGAAATATCATTTGTAAAAATCGGATGACTGGTTCCAAAGTTATTCAATCATCAACATTTCTAATTTTGAACAAAAATACCCGAGATGCCCTACTTTAGAGACCCATAAAATATGAACCGAATGAGTTAAAGATCCAACTTATACGCCATAGAAACCGCATTAAGAAGTAGAATATATTTTCCTTATTTGAAAAAAAATCGAAGACGACAAAAATTTAAAACAGCGTTTTTTGGTCAATTTATTTTGGAATTACCCAATACATCTATGTACGTACGTCAAAAACAAATTGGGCAATGATTATATCCTTACCAGTTAATATCTAAATATATGTGTAAATGTAAATATAGAAACGTTCACAAGTGTTCTGGTTCAAAAATATCTTTCGAAAAGTCAATCCAAAAGGCATGCTAAACGAGAATGAGAATCTTTAAGAGGTATTTTATGGAAATCCTATGGAAAAGTGGTAGAGAGGTCGCTTCCGGGTGCACGTTGTCGTATAAACCCAAACTCGTGGGAAGGGAATGTTGAATTAAGATAAAGTTTATAATTCGTTATAAGTACCGAACTGCCGACACAACAGATACCTCGTGTAATAATGACTGTGGGATTTTGTTTTGGGAATGAGTTGGTGTCGAAGGTACAATGTACATATATCATACGAAATGTGAATATATAAACCTTACCCAACCGGTTGTTGGTCTCAATGAGTTCGGTTAAATGAAAAGTGTACTGTGTTAAATAGTGACGGATGAAAGGTATCTTATACAAGCGATACCATTGAATTTTCCTTTCATGTCAGGGAATGTTAAGTGTTCTGTCCATATTTTGATCTACTGATGCCTCTATAAAGACGTAATATGTAGGTGCAACCTTTGTAAAACACTTCGACTTATATACTTTTTATCTGTAGCAGCTTTTAAATTATACAAAAATACAAGGTATTCTTTTCATCAATCCAACGATTTTTGATTTATACCACAGTGCATCTCAAAGCGACCTCTCCAACAAGTGGGACAAGACAAAACGGCAATCATGACGAGAACGTACATAATTTGAGTATCTTTATTTTAAATTTAAAATATTTAATTTAGTATTTACAATCATTTTGATAAATGACTGTGGGGGACATTAACATGTGATATTGTGAATTCACAGTACCCATATGTGTGGAGAGCCTATTTTATGTTTTCAAAAAGTAATAAGATGTTTCTCCTCTATGACGCAATATTATAAAATATAGTTTTATGTCAAAATATTCAAATAAAAAATTATTGAAAAAACAAGTAAGAGTGCTATTTTATAGTGTATTTTAAACATAGTTTTAAAAATTTTAAATTTTTCCCGTCTACATTATTATTAAAAAAAAAAAACAAAATGAACAACAACAACACTAAACGAAATAATAAACAAAATACGCAAGGCATCAAAACCAACAGACATGTAAACGTACATAGCGAAAAACACAGAAAAACAAAATAAACAACGCAATAAAACCAACCTACATCCAAATATACGAACAGAATTTACAAAAACAAAATACACAACTCAATGACACCAACAGCATACAAAACGAACAAGTAGGAAAGTATAGTCGGGCTTTATATAGGTCAAATATGGGCCGATCCTCGGTAAATTTGGGAAAAGGATATATTTCTAAATAACACTTAGTTTTCTTGAGTTTCATTGCGATACAAATGGTTACAAGTCAATTTTAGACGTTTAAGTGATTTTTTGAAGGGGGTTTGTATGGGTGCTAGGGTCAAATATACGCCGATCCTTACGTAAATCTGCAGTGTCATTTATACTTATATAAAACTTATTTGTGCCAATTTCTAGAGAGATAGCAGAATATTTGACGTAATTATGGCATAAAAGGTTCAAATCGGGAGGTACGGTTGTATGGGGCCTAGGTGAAATAATGGACCGATTTCAACCATTTTCAATAGGCTTCGTCCTTATGCCAAAACATGCTTGGTCCAAATTTCATCAGATTATCTTGAAAATTGCGGCCTGTACCTTGCGCACAAGGTTTACATGGACAGCCAACCAGCCGGACAGACGGACATGTCTTAATCGACTCAAAAAATGATTCTGAATCGATCGGTATACTTTAAGGTGGGTATTGGACCAATATTTTTGTATGTTACAAACATCAGCACAAACGTATAATACCCTCCCCACTATAGTGGTGTAGGGTATAAAAACACAGCTAAAAAAACAAATACATACGTGTACATATTTTTCTAATATACAGTATTGTTGTTGCTTATTGACGTTTTTTGATGAAATTTTCAGAGGTTGTTTGCTGATTTTAAATAGCGATCTTCTCGAAAGCATGTCTAACAGAATTATTGAAGATTCGGATCTCGCCGATATCTGGGGTCCTCTACAAACTGATTTCAACAGACAGACGGACATGGCTTAATCGACTTCGATATCTATAAGGATCCAGAATATATATACTTTATAGGGTCGGAAGATTATATTATAGAAATTATAAACGGAATGACAAACTTATATATACCCTTTTCACGAAGGTGAAGGGTATAATAATAGAAAATCAATCGGAAAAACAAATGTGGTTAAAAAATTTCTTATAAGTAATTTAGTTGAGTTGCAACCCAAGATGGGTACATCGGCAGGTTTAAAAAACAAGAAAAAGTTATGGGATATGATATCAGAGGACTTAAATTGAGGAATCGTGTAGCAAAAACGATTATTCCAAGAAAATATACTTCGTAAAATAGGAATAAAAAAGTATGAATATATAGTTGGGCGTAGCCGACCATATGATACCCTACACCAGTCAGTATGTATATATTTATAATTTATTATTTATGTAGAATTTAAAAGTGTTATTAGTGTTTGTAAGTGAATTTTGACCTTTTTCTGAAAGGGAGTTTGTATGGGACAAATGAAGCCCGATCATTACAAAAATCGCTAGTGTCATTTAAAGTTCTATAAAACTAAGTTTTATTGACATAATAGATCATTTAAATTATGTATAAGCCCAAAGGCCTTATTTGGGGTGTACGTCTGTATGGGGCTAGTCGAAATAATGGACCGATTTTAACCATTTTCAATGGGCTTCGTCCTTGGGCGTGTGTGCCAAATTTCATCCAATAATCTTGAAAATTGCGGCCTGTATCTTGCGCACAAAGTTTACATGGACAGCCAGCCAGACGACGGACGAACATAGCTTAATCAGAAAACGATTGTAAGTCGATTGGTATACTTTAAAGGTTGGTATAGGTCGAATATTTTTGTATGTTACAAACATTAGCGCAAACCCAATATACCCTTCCCACTAAAGTGGTGTAGGGTATAAATAGGAATAAAAATAAAGCTATTGAAAAAAATTGCCAATAAATTAACTGCAAATCTAATGTTGTATATTTTGATTAAATAAACAAGTTACTTTAAATTTTTATAATAGACTAGCTATACCCAGTGTGCTTCGCTACCCTCATCGTAAAATGAATAAAATAAATATCATTATTGTAAATGTATATATATCTGTAATATCAAAAATTCCCCTTTTAGAGAACTCTTTAAGTTTGATTTTATGATTCTAGTCTCAATATTACAGAAAATTAGAAAAAACAGTTGAAGAACGAAAAAGTACCAGACACTGCCTTTTTTATATATTTTCATTAAATCAGGATGACGCATGTTTAATTTTCAACCAGAAACCAAAAAAATCGCATAAAAATTTTTATACAATCAGGTTCAATATTATAGGAAATTCAAAAAGTACCTTTTGAAGAAAGAAAAAGTACCAAAAAGTCCCCTTTTATAGATTCTCATTTACTCCGGGCTCTACATGCTTAATTTCATTTTTCTATGTTAAATTTTATAGAAAACTCAAAAAGTACCTTTTGTAGAACGAAAAAGTACCAAAAAGCCCGCTTTTATAGATTCTCATTTACTACGTGCTCTACATGCTTAATTTCATATTTCTAGGTTCAATATTATAGAAAATTCAAAAAGTACCAGTCGAAGTACGAAAAAGTACCAAAAAGTCCCCTTTTATAGATTCTCACTTACTCCGGGCTCTACATGCTTAATTTCATGCTTCTAGGTTTAATTTTAAAGAAAACTCAAGAAAACCTGTGTAGAACGAAAAAGTACCGAAAAGTCTCTTTATTATTAATTTCATGTTTCGATTTCAATATCAAAGAAAACTCAAAAACTACCAGATGGAGAATGAAAAAGTACCAAAAAATATCACTTGGTACCGGGTTTCCAAATAACACCTCATTAGGATATTTAGTGTTTCTAAATCTAAAAATTTTATCTAAATTGGATCATTGTGTTTGAATAAAACCAAATTTCCAGTTTTTACCCCTTTTGGTACTTTTTTTCTACCCATTAACGATAAAAATTCTATTCCAAAATGTTGCAACATCGTAGTGGGAGCCCGTTATTACGTATTTATATGTATAAGTTAATAAACTTGACCACTGGTTTAAAAGATACATGGGGTGCAAAAAAAGTAACAAAATACAGTTTTTACCCGTTTATTCCCTAAAGGGGCCGAAATTGAAAAAAGTACCAGACACCTGTCCGCTTATTTTTTAAATGAACGACGATAAGCTTTAAACTATTTTTGTATCTTTTCTAGTTTAGGAGATATGAGGTTACCGATTTTACCCTTTTTACCCAATAAACATTCGAATTTCCAAAAATCCCGTCTTAGTGGATCTATTTGGTGGGAGACCAACCCCCTGTCCAAATTTCAGCTCTTTTGCTTTAGCCGTTTAGGCTGTGCGATGGTGAATCAGTCAATCAGTCAGACAGTCAGTCAGTAACGTTAGAATTTTATATATATAGATAATTATCACGGTTACATCTTATTTGCAGAATATAATAACTCATAGACTAGTCTATAGACTAGACAATGGGCTAGACCATAGACTTGACCATAGATTAGACAATAGGCTAGACCATAGACTAGACTATATATTATACTATGGATTAGACTACAGATTCGAATAGAGTAGACTATAGATTATAATAGTCTTTAGATTTGACTAGACTATAAATTAGACTAGAATATGCTAGGCTAATATATGCCTATATTTTATAATTTAGACTATATACTACACTAAAGACTGGACTATAGACTAAACTATAGATTAGACTATATACTAGACTATGACAAAACACTTCCACTAGTTTGTTATCCTTATAATAAAAAATACATTTGTACATTAAAATTTTTACGATGTAAAATTTATTGGAATTTTTTATTGGTTTTCAGAACAGATAAGCTCTCTGAAAGCATCTTCTGTAATATTTTCTTCTTTATCAATATTATTACTTCATGTAAATTAGTTTCTAATTTTTTTTATATACAGTCCAGATCATTTTCCGATATTGTATAATACATTGCAGGCTCCAATAAAATGATATAACTTATTTACACTTTTTAACTTGCAATAATAAGGCTGTCGAAAACGTTGCTTCAAAACTTTAAATGTATGTTCGATTGAAACTCTTGCAGAACAACTTAATAATATAATTTACTATTTTTGGAGTAAACAGATTTTTGACAAAGAGTAGTAAAACCAGCATGTAAACGGACAAAGCTAATATAAAAAACAGAAACGTTAACAAAAACGTTTAATAAATTAAAATTTCCAGTAAAAGTAATCAAAATTTTTAAAATATTTATTTTTACTTCGGGTATTCTAGTATTTTATAAGCCGCAACGACTTGTTAACAATAATACATTTTGCCCTTAAAAACTAATTGTGACTACAAGATATTGTGTTGTTAATTTTGTACATAATGTCTAAATAAATGTAAATCCATTTTTCCAATATCCTGTTTTTGATTTTCGTATTGATTTTCTCTTTTCGGGACAACTTAACAAGATACCATGATATTAAAAGTACATATCGGACTTCATAAAAATACTTAAGCTATTTTCCGTGTTACTTACATAAATTTGTATTTCTTGTCAAAGAGTGGGATTCATTTAAAATTCAAAGCATCACTATAAAACTGACACAATTTCATTAAAAATTCATTTCATTTGGATAGATAAAATGTGAGATTTGGGAATTTAAATAATAAATTCTTTAGCGGTTGTCATAAAACATTATAATATCCTTAGACATGAATTTTCAATTTCGAAAAGTAAATGACAATAATATAAAATTGAATGTAAATTGAAAAACATGGTATTCTCCAGTTTCTTGATTAAATCTGTTTAAAACACCAACAAATATTTGCAAAAAATCATAGTTTATACTTAATATTAAAAAACAAGAAAGAGTAAAGCACTCTCTCTCTCTTCGGTTGTGCCGAATATTATATACCCTTCACCAAATTGTATTTGAACAAGTGTTTTATTCGGGTATGCCTAATCTTATATACCCACCATCAAACCTCGTTTGACTCGAATGAAATTTACATATGTCGAATTTCATCTATATATTCTTAATTTTGGGCCATTTATAAGCGTTAAAGTAATTTTCTGAAGAGATATTATATAGAGGGTAGGGTCAATTATAGGTCGACCCTCATAAAATTTGGTAGACAGAATTTGGTTCGTATTAAATTTATTTGTGTCGAATTTCATCGCTACACTCGTATTTTTAAGCCATTAATGAACGTTGCAGTCATTTTCTAAAGGAGACATTGTATGGGGGATAGGGCCAATCATGAACCGATCCTCATAATTTTTTTTAGATAGATTTTGACACGTACTTATGTCGAATTTCATCTTTATACTAGTATTTTAAAGCCAGTAGTGAGCGTTAAAGTCAATTACTGAAGTGGACCTTATATGGGCAGTTCAATTATGAACTGATCCTCATAAATTTTTGCATAGTGATTTTGGACAAGAAACTTACTTACTTATGACTGTTAAAAGCTGATTTTCAATGGGCCACTTGTATGGGGGCTATCCGAAAACGTGAACCGATATTGCAAATTTTCAATTCCAAATAAACCTTACCTATAAGAAATATTTATGTGAAATTTTAACCCTCTAGCTCTTTCCATTCGGACTCTATCGTGCTTTCAACAGACAGACAGACAGACAGACATGGCTAGATCTTCATAGAATTTAATGAGGACCCAGAATATATATACTTTTTTGGTCTATGACCAACAATATTGATATTGTGTCACAAACGGTATGACAAATCAATATACGCTTCATCTTTTTTGATGGTATAAAAATATTATATAAGTATATAAAATATTTATTATTTTTATTTTATTTTTTCAATATTTATATTATATCAACAGCAAAACAACAACGCTAAACGAAATAAATAGTTCTACTAGACCGTTCTACAAGAATTTACGATAACCGGTTTATAATTGACCTTAAACCTATATAATGTCCACTCCAGAAAATTACAGAAAATGTTGTAAAGACAGATGAGGATAGGTCCATAATTGACACTATCATGCATCTCCTCTTACAAAAATTCAGTTTATGATTATAAAAATTGGACAAACACGATTTTTTTTAAAGTTAAACCTTCATTAATGAACCTCTTTCAAATATTAACTTGATGTGCATATTAATATCGATATATGATATTATATTGATATGTATAAAAGTTCATTTATATGGCAATGATTTGATTGGTATATAAGATTCGGCATAGAAAATTTAGAAATAAATTAGGGTGTCGGAAAATTATATCATACACAGAAAAAACTGAAAATGAGTTTTAATTATCAAAATAATTGTATCAAGCAAGTTTTGCACCTATAACCAAAATGATGATATCAATTACCAAATTTTTAAAAAAGTAAAAATATATATTTTTTTTCCAAATAACGAATTAATCAGAACAATTAATGTCAATAATTGAGACAAGATTAAAAATTGATTAATTCATTAATTGTATAAATTAAATATTTAATAAATATAAAATTGTTTTTTTATTAATTTATTAATCAAATAAATTAAACTGTTTGATAGAAAATTGTTTATAAATCAATTAAGAAGGTGATTAAAACAATCAAATTATTAATCGATTACACACAACGTTAAAGGAATACTAGACCTTTAATAATGCGTTCAGCATTTTGAAAAATTTTCACTTTGACACAATTTAACATATAAAGTGTTTCATAAATTGTAAATAAACTTGAATATTATATGCCTAAAATTTTATGGACTATTTAAGAATTATAAATATTGCTAGCACAA
>NC_060953.1:31939166-31940876 GCF_022045245.1 Lucilia cuprina
GTTTTTGTTTTTATAAGATAACGCATATTTCCTCTCAGCTATATCAGTTTATTTAAAACTTTGTTAACCAAATTTCAAAAATTTCTAAATATTTCTTACAGATTAGCTGTACCTGCGATTTGAAATAGGAGGATTTCGGGAAATTCGAATTTTTTGTAATATTTTAAAGAATACGCAATAATTATGTTCTGTTGTACATTTAAAATAAAGTATTTTCCGAGCCCTGATAATATAAAATGTATATACGAAGTTTTTTAAATCGGAAATTCTTAACCCATAAACTGTGCAGTTCAAAGGTCAAATTTTGCAATATTTGGAAATTCATAGTGTTAATTTAGCTTTTTTCACACTATTTTAAATATCGGACCATATACGATAAATTGCAGTATTTTTTGGTAAATATGGTCCACAAATAAACTCCACATTAAAAAATATCGGAAATGTATTCACGTCCTGTAATTTAGGACCAAACCAATGAATGCTATCACAACAGAATTTTGGTAGTTAATAATTGTAAATTGCAGCAGAAATTAAACAACCGGAAAAATTGAAAAAAATAATATGTAAATATAATTTATTTTATTTAAAATATAGTCAAATATGACTATTGACATTCGTGTATAATTAAAAGATTTTTCAGGATATTATAATATATATTTTATGAAATATATTAAAAGTATTAATTGACATGAAAAAGTCATCGTCCGAATCCATAATGAACAAAGAAACACTCACAAAACAATGAAAATTATTATGAGTTAAAGCTTTCGCTTTGCTCAATAAAGCATTCATTCTGACACCTTGTAGCATTGATATAGCATTTAATATTATCGCTTCTAGTTTTGTATTGCTTTAGCAGGCACTCTTGCATATGTAAACCTTAATATGGTGAATCTTTGTCCGTCCCTCGATGTTCATCTATTAGATATAATTTGATAAAATTTGCTGCATAATTTCTTGACCAGGAAATGGATCACGGATACAAATATTGACCCGATAATGTACTTTGTAAAAATTTTATATTTAAAGCAGTCAGGATACAATTTGTTATATATAAATAAATCAGATCTTGATGGAAATCAGGACACATTGGGCTCCATACTGGTATTGTGTTCAATTAGCAAAAAATTAATTGTCATATCAAATTCAACACATTGCGCTCCTTGACATCGGAACTTACATAGCATATTTTTATTCGTACAGTACATCCGATTCTAAATACGACATGAAACAATAATTTGCTTTAAAGTCCAAATATTTATGACCAAAAACTTCCTCTATTATATTTAGTTGTATGCTTAATTACAAAATATTTCGTATGACATCCATTACTTTTTACATTCATATATGTCTTGGGTCAAATAAGGGCCGGTCATTACGAAAATCTGCAGTGTCATTTATACTTATATAAAACTTATTTGTGCCAATGTAAATCGGAAAAAATGATTCGATTGTGTTCATATTGTTTCTGAAGATGCAAGAGGTAAAGTCCAAAAATAAACAAGTAGAAATGTATAGTCGGGCATGGCAGACCATGTAATACCCTACACCATGAGTATATTTTTACAATTTTTACATTTTATAAAGAAACTTTTATGTTGAATATTACCATAATTCCAAAATTTTTAAGCAATTTATTGATAAAAAACTAAAATTTCTAAATGAGGCTTTATATAAGTCAAATATGGGCCGATCCTCGGAAAATTTGGG
>NC_060953.1:31940976-31950086 GCF_022045245.1 Lucilia cuprina
TTTTTGCATAACATAGTTTTACAACCCAAAGAAAAATTCTAGAGGGGGGATGTCCTGTCAGACAATATTTTTTTTCCATCATGAATCACTCGAATGTACAAATATAGATATATCTATATGTGTACATATTTAATTTAGTATGTATGTATACAAATGTGAAAGTGTAATTTAGAAAATTATCATGCAATTATTTTCTACAAATATGCCAAAAGTCGTGGGCATGTAAAATATTTTACAACTGGCCAAAACAAACTTTATAAATGTAGACACCTAAGTAGATTCCATGGTAATAATATCATATATACATTAAGGATGGTCATTTTTATCATATGATATTAATTTTTCCAAAAGAGCTATAATTTTGACAATTGTTCTAAAGTTTAGTTCACTTTTTTCGTTTCTTCATATATATATATACCGGACCCACCTTAATATTCATAACCATAGAACCCCAGCAAAAGCATGGTTGACTTATATTTGCTGAAGAATTTGCTTTTTAATCACCGTCTGTATTAGCAGTATAGTATTGACTTA
The DNA here is from genome assembly GCF_022045245.1 of Lucilia cuprina. Classification (NCBI taxonomy): domain Eukaryota; kingdom Metazoa; phylum Arthropoda; class Insecta; order Diptera; family Calliphoridae; genus Lucilia; species Lucilia cuprina. The sequence goes on from NC_060953.1 coordinate 31,941,511, forward strand.
CAAATGACTATGTACATATTCTTGAAGGCTATGCTTACTAGATAACTACTTAATTAAAGGCGATCATTGTAAGTACTTACCTAATTGACTATTTGTGAGCGAGCGTGGTAAGTACTTGCCTCCAATGTCATCACCGTGTAAAAATAATGACTTAAAGAGTTTTAGTGTAACAAAATTTTAGCATTTTAATACCCTCCATTTCAATGAATGTTTTAGCTGGGACATAAAATGTATTTGTATGTTAAAACATGTTTTAAATTAACAATTAGGCAACTACAACAGTTTTAACAACTTGGTAATTACAAAAGGTAAGAAGATAAAGTTATATCAATGTAAAAAAACACTTTTTGTACAATTTTAAAAAACAATTTATTAAAAAATAAAATTACACATTAATTTTTAAGAATTAAAACATATATAACACAAAATTGTATAACTGTATATTCTCAACGTATAAATTCACTAGAATTAATAAATTTCACTCACAAAAACTATTTTATAATAAGTATGAATGTATAGTCGGGCATTGCCGACAACATGATACCCTACACCAGTTAGTATGTTAAAATTGGGGTTTATTAAAAAAAATAAAGCATTTGATTTGTTTTTTAACTTTATTCCGGAATATTTTTACTTTTTTTTGGCAAAAAAAGAGATTTTTTACAAGAGGGGAGTAAGGGAAAATATGGCCCTATCCTTATAAATGTTGGTAGGGAAGTTAAGTCTACTTCAAAGTTATTTATGTAGAATTTAAAAGTGTTTTAAGATGAATTGTGACCTTCAAGTCATCTTCCGAAGGGTAGTTTGTATGGGGGCTAGGGTCAAATGAAGTCCAATCAATACAAAAATCGGTTGTGTCATTTATAGTTCTATAAAACTAAGTTTGTAGATTTTTGTTGACATAATAGAACATTTAACTTAATTATGAGCTAGTCGAAATATTGGACCGATTTTAACCATTTTCAATAGGCTTCGTCCTTAGGCCAAAGATAGCGTATGCCAAATATCATCCAATTATCTTGGAAATTGCGGCCTGTACCTTGCGCACAAAGTTTACATGGACAGCTAGCCAGAAATTTTTTTTTTTAAACTTTTGATTTTGCGTGAAAAAGAAAGAAAAAGAAATATCAACCATCTCTCTCTCCCACACACAAAATCAAAAGTCTCGCAACAAATATTTCCCAATGTGATCCAGGTCTAAGCCGATATTGATATACTTTAAGGTGATTATAGGACGAATATTTTTGTATGTTACAAACATCAGCACAAACCCAATATGAGATATATTGGGTTTGTGTAGGGTATAAAAATAAACGTTTGCTAATGTTCGATCGCTTCTTTTAGACTTTACTCACAAAGTAATACCCCATTCACACCATTGAATTAATTGACATTTACTCATTCAATCAGCTGTTTTTCATTTATTGGAGACAAATAAAAAAATTAAAAAATATATATAAATTTTAATTTTATGATTTTTTTATTTAATATTCATAACTGCAATCAATCTAGAAGTGCCTCATTCGACTATGCCGAATCATATATATATATGTATATGAATATCATATTTTATGAGAACTTGGGTTAATTATGAAGTAAACTCTTCAGATTTCAAAAGAAAGAAATAAAAAATAATTTCAATCAAATTTCAAGATAATTTGATGAAATTTGGACCAAGCATGTTTTTTGGCACAGCCTATTGAAAATGGTTGAAATCGGTCCATTATTTCACCTAGCCCCCATACAACCGCACTCCCGATTTGGGCTTTTTATGCCATAATTACGTCAAATATACTATTAGCTCTCTAAAAATTGGCACAAATAAGTTTTATATTAGTATAAATGACACTGCAGATTTTCGTATTGATCGGCCCTTATTTGACCCTAGCCCCCATACAAACCCCCGTTCAAAAAATGTCTTAAACGTCTAAAATTGACTTGCAACCACTTATATCGCATTGAAACTCAAAAAACAAACTGTTATTTAAAATTATACCATTTTCCCAAATTTAATGAGGGTTGGCCCATGTTTGACCTATATTCTCTATAAAGACTCATTTAAAAAATTTTGTTTTTTATCCATAAATTGCATAAATACTTTGGAATTATGGAGAAATTCAATATAAAAGTTTCTTTATGAAATATACAAATTTTAAAAATATACTCATGGTGTAGGGTATTATATGACCGGCCATGCCCGACTATACTTTTCTACTTGTTTTGATGTATGTATTTTAAGTTGACACGCACATTTACAGGCACTACTATACAAAATTGGATTCCGGATTCAGACAAATGTCGAGCATGTAAGGTAGATAATGAAACTCTCTCATGCAGAGTAATTGGAGCGTAAAACTGAGTTTCCTGACATCGGACGATAATACATTAATTCACCATTATTTGCTGTACCCAAATAAAAGCGTGGAGCTTTGCTTTACTTGTAATTTGATTTTGTTTTCAAAAATGTGTATAAAACTCATTAGGTATGGCCGTATATTTTCATTTTCCTTGAATAACAGCGCACAACAGTCCCGATATTTGTTTAGTCTCGATAAATAATTATTTAATGTTTTATGTTAACCAGTTAATAATCGGATACTTAAAATTATTCGGTTAATCTTTAATCGGGTTTCTGCTAGATGCAGGGTTAGACTTAGCGGAGTCCAGCGTCTGATTCAAATTGTTTCGTCTATCACTTCAAAAATCCGGCGGTAAATTTCCGATTTTAAAAACATCATGTTTGCGAATTAGAATGGCTAGCTGTATTCATTCATTGTTCGTCCAGATAGGATTTTCTGAAGATTCCTAATTGGAGTATCTTGAAGAGCAAGCACGTATTGCTTAAATGTTTCACGTGACCGCCGGATAGGTTTGCGGATCTTATATTTGCATTGTTTGGTCTCCGCTTTGCATGTTGAAATGATGTTAACAAAAATAAGAATTATTTAGTCGTTTTTGCCACATATTTGCGAAAAGAACATCCCTATAACTCTGTTATAAGTCGATATTAATATTTTATATCTGGTATCTAAGAAACTATAAATTTAATGGAACAATTCTTGAAGAATTTCAAAAAGTCCTTTTAAAATCCTCAAAAGACCACAAAAGGAAATATGATGCGAAACACTAGAATGAAACCTACAAGACTCGATAACAAGAGGAAGTCCGAAAACAACTTGGAGACGAACAATCTTAAACGAAACTGGAAAATCCTTTTATGAACTACAGTATATCATATATGACAACATATATGACAGACCCCTGTGTCTGTAAATAGCCTATGTTCCTAATGTAATTTGCTGAATACAGAACTCTGATCTGTTTTATTATGAAGAATATAATATCCATATAATTTTTGTTATATAATAAGAAAACAAGATAAAATCTTAGGTCCTAACCGAAATAAAAATACTTATAAATATAAGTATTTCACTTTGTATAGAATAATGTACTCATGTTTTTGGGAATTTAATTGAAATCGGTCTGAGTAATGAAGGTCTTTACTCTTAGTATTTCTTAACCATTTTAGGGCTATATCTCTAGAAAATTCTTCTAAGTGGTCTAAATTAGAGATGACAGTCATTCGTTCGTAATTCATAAGGTAATTCAAACTGAATTACATACAACTTGTGTAGTTAGCAGCAGAAATTTTGTATGGAGAATAATGTAATTCAGGGTGGAATGATGATTAAGAGCGTGAATAACGAATAATTTCATCATGTGAACGGGGTATAAAGCTTTAAACAAGTCTCGTATTGTGCTAAGGTTCTTGCTGCTCCTAGAGGCAGCAAAACTTTTTTGTCGTGTAAAGCTTAATGCTAGTTCCTCAATTCCGACACATTTTCAAAGACGATTGATAAATCCTTACTAAACATAAGTATCCTGGATTAGATGGCATACCCACACCAATTGAAGAAGTTCTCTTCAACAAAAATCTGCATAGAAAAGTTTTCTTAAAGTCTTACTGACATTGCCGAAGTTTGTAATGAACAGGGAAACCAAAATATGCAAATGCATGTTTTTTGTGGTGCGTCGTATGGACTCATGGATAAGATATTTATACGTTTCAGACCAATTTAAGAATTTTGGCATCGATTTGTTAGAGAATATTTTTGCATATTTTACCCATAAGAGCATAATTTTGAATGATTTGACTTTTTTAGCATATTTAAGGCATATTTTCGAGTTTTTAGAGCATATTTTACTTTTTTAGTGCATATTTTGATATTTTCGCTCTTTTTCGTTTTTGTACATTTCCAAAACTTTATTTAAAAAAAATAAAATTCAATTTTTTATTTTTAATTTTTCAGCCTATTTTACAATTTTGAAAAAAATTCGTTTGTAGAACTTAAAAACTGCAAAAAATACATTACTCTCACGAAAACCAATGTTATAGTTTTTTGTTCAATAAAGCATTACATTTTAAATCAGACATAAAACCTATTACTTTTGATTTCATGAGACCAATCCATTTTTATAGTTTAAAAAACTAATTATTGGAATTTATGACAACACCGATTAAAATGTCAGTTTAGAAGCTATGAATACAATTGGTAGAAATGTGTCAAACTTTGTCGTTTGAAATATGTTTTTTGGGGTCCAAATGGTTTCATGTTATTTATTGGTTATCTGAACGTAAAACGGAATTCTATTAAACTAGTTCTTCAAACTATGAGATGAATCAATTATAAAAAATCTTGTAAGATGAAATATGACACTAAACATTTATTATTTCATTACAATTTCTGTCTTTTTGAGCTTTTCAATGTTAAAAAATAACGAAAAATTTTATTTTTAGAGCATATTTTTTAAATTTTAAGAGTATATTTTGAGTTTTTTACGGCATATTTAAAGCGCTTAAAACACTTTTTTTAGAGCATGTTTTCGGTTTCCCTGGTAATGAACGAGTTTCAATTGATCCTAGCCCCCATATAAACTCCCTTTCAGAAAATGATTTGAAGATCAAAATTCACTTATACACCAATAACATGATTAAATTCTAAATAAATAATTTTGATGTAGATGTAATTTCCTCTACCAAAATTTGTAAGGATAGGCCAATATTTACAATTACTCCTATGTAGAAAATATCTTTTTTGTCAAGAATAATTGAAAAATATTTAAAAATCAATTCAAATTTTTAACATACTCACTGGTGTAAGGTATCATATGCCCGACTACTATATACATTCATACTTGTTTTAATTTCAACAAATTTTCTACTAGTACTAACTGAAAAAATACCTCTTAATATAAGTATATAGGTATGTATCTTTTAACTATGTAATATGTGCTAACATACTCACTGCAATACAAGTAAGTACGAATGAATTGATTATTATCACTTCAGCTGTCATCATAGTTTAATTTATTTATATGTATATTTCTTTATTTTTTTAACATTAATAAAATATAAAAGTAATTCAAATTGCAGAGTAGTACTCATATTCAGTTTATATGTATGTTTGTTTGTATGTATATTAGAGTACTCCAAAATAACGAAGTTGCGAATTTTACCCGTCCTCCCTCAAGAATTTTTTTTGGGTTGTAAATCTATGTCATGCAAAAAATTAGACTGATAGAATAACGTTAACGGGTGCCGCAAAGGCTGTGAAGTTTCCAAGTTTTGCAAAAGAACCGCAATGTGCACAGAATATACATTTCGGAAAGATTTTAAACACAAAAATTTCTTGAAAATTGTAAAAGTCATTTCAAATTCCCCAGACCATAAACGTGGCTCAGAGGGCATGAATTGGAAATGTGACAAAAATAAATTATTTTTTTTTTTTGATATATTCCAAAAATAACATTTTCTTACTTAAAATATTTCTATATATTTTTAGTTTTTGCTTTGATGAGATAACGCAGACTTGTTCTCAGATATGGTCAAAAAAGTTTGAAAATGTCTTGAAGGTCAAAATTCACTTATAATTTCTAATAAATCAATTAAAATCTACATAAATAATTTTGAAATAGACGTAAATTCCTCTACCAAAACTTATAAGGATAGGCCCATATTTACCCTTACTTCCCTATAAACCCTATTGTAGAAAATCTCTTTTTTGTCAATTATACGTAAAAATATAATACGGTTAAAGAACAAATTAAATGCTTTATTTTTAAAATTATCCACTTTGACTGGTGTAGGGTATTATTTTTTTGAAATTTAAAAAATTTTATGAGATCTCATGGGGATTTATGAACAATGATAAGGCTATAAAAAATTTTTCCATAGGAAGAAAACACGAGGCCCTCGAGCCACAACACGCCGCACTTTTTTCTTTCCAGGAAAATGAAAAGCCTTTTTCTGAAGGCAAATTTGCTGCCTTACATGATAAGGAAATGGGAAGATTTGGCCAATGAAATATACGTAATTCCAGGTGCATTTTGAAGTGCTGACCAAATACAAGTTATAAGTATTTTTACCATAACTTTACAAATTATTTGTTATTTAAATTCTATGTTTGGAGGGACATAAAATCAAAAGGTTTCTCAAAATTTAAAATTTGAAAAAGAGAGATCAAATTGGAAATACTGGAAATAACCGCCTATCAGGATTGTCGGTTGGGAATACATGATGAGGAATGAAAGTGTTCCAGACAGTTTTGATACCACTGTGGTAAGTTTATTATGAATACGATTTAAATTAATATACACTTACTATGCATTCTACAATATATACAATAGTTAAATTAAGAAATCACGATGCTATGACTTTTATTTATGATCGAGTTGTATACGTATGAATTGCCGAAAATCTTCTTAATTAGAACAATATGAACGCACAACGCTGATATAGATTCCGATATTTAAAATAGAGTAAAAAAGCTAAATTAACCCTTTGAGGCACATGGTAACAATTTAACACTAAAGTTAAAAAATTCGAAAAAATACTATCTATTTGAATAATGCTCTATGTATATAATAGAAAATTATTCTTTAACCCTTTTTGACGTATGTATATATATTTTATATTATCTGGACCATAATTCTAGGAAAATACCTTATTTCATATCTAAAACAGTAAATAATTAAAACGTATTCTCTAAAATATTACAAAAAGATGCGATTTCCCGAAATCCATCGAGTTCAAGTCGCAGATACAGCAAATCTGTAAATAATATTTATTAATTTTTTACCGTTTATTATCCTTATCTATTGTCCATAAATCCCTACGAGATCTCCTAAAAATTTTGAAATTTGTTTAACAAATATTCAAACAAGTAAGAGTTCTATATTCGGCTGTGCCGAATCTTATATACCCTTCACCATGATGTGTTAAAAAACAGTCATTACGAATTTTATTACAAAAATACCAATTGTAGCCCATTTTATACGATCTAAATTAATCCGGGCTCTACATGCTTAACTTCATATTTCTAGGTTCAATATTATAGAAATTTTAAAAAGTACCTTTTGAAGAACGAAAAATTACCAAAAAGTTCCCTTTTATGGGTTCCCAGTTAATCCAGGCTCTACATAATGTTTCTAGGTTCAATATTATAGAAAATTCAAAAAGTACCTTTTGTAGGGCGAAAAAGTACCAAAAAGTCCCTTTTTATAGGTTCTTACCTAGTCAAGGTCCTACATGCTAAATTTCATGTTTCTAGGTTCAATATTATAGAAATTTCAAAAAGTACCTTTTGTAGATCGAAAAAGTACCAAAAGTCCTCTTTTATGTGTTCTGGACTAATCCGGGCTCTACATACTTAATATCATATTTCTAAGTTCAATATTGTAGAAAATTCAAAAAGTACTTTTTGTATAAAGAAAAAGTATCAAAAAGTCTGTTTTTGCAAGTTCTTACCTAGTCAAGGCCCAACATGCTAAATTTCATGCTTCTAGGTTCAATATTATAGAAATTTCAAAAGTACATTTTGAAGAACGAAAAAGTACCAAAAGTCCTCTTTTATGTGTTCTGGGCTAATCTGGGCTCTACATACTTAATTTCATGTCTCTAGGTCCAATATTATAGAAAATTCAAAAGTACCTTTTGCAGAATGAAAAAAGTACCAAAAAGTCCCCTTTTATGTGTTCTAGCCTAATACTGGCTCTACATACTTAACTTCATGTTTCTAAGTTCAATATTATAGAAAATTCAAAAAGTTACTTTTGTAGAACGAAAAAGTACCAAAAAGTCCCTTTTTATAGGTTCTTACCTAGTCAAGGTCCTACATGCTAAATTTCATGTTTCTAGGTTCAAAAATAAAGAAAATTCAAAAAGTACCTTTTGTAGAACAGAAAAGTACCAAAAAGTCCCTTTTGTAGGTTCTTACCCATTCGAGGTCCTACATGCTAATTTCATGTTTCTAGGTTCAATATTATAGAAAATTCAAAAAGTACCTTTTGTAGAACGAAAAAGTACCAAAAAGTCCCCCTTTATAGGTTCTTACCTAATCAAGATCCTACATTCTAAATTTCATGTTTCTAGGTTCATGATTTTTACTCATATCTTCATTATTTATGGGCCGATTGGACTGATTTTAAATAGCGTTCTATTCGATCGTATTTCCAATAGAATTATTGAAAATTCGGATCTCGCAGATATCTGGGGTCTTCTGAAAACTGATTTCAAC
>NC_060953.1:31950186-31953432 GCF_022045245.1 Lucilia cuprina
TTGATTACACATTGTTTATAAATATTCGCATTTTACAGTAATGCAATTTAATCTTCAAAATTAAAAATAACCAAATATGTTTTTCAGTGCAATTTCAATGAAAAAATGTCAATATTGTGTGTGTAGTAGTGATTTTTTTATCTGCCTCTCTATCCGCCGGTATATGCTTTATAGGGTCGGAAAATTATATTATAGAAATTACAAACGGAATGACAAACTTATATATACCCTTCTCACAAAGGTGAAGGGTATAAAAACTGAAAATGGAGATTTGAAACGGTCGTTGAAAAATCTAACTTTTTTAATCATAGCTGAGAACAAGTTCGAGTTATCTTATAAAGACAAAAACTAATATCCTAGTAAATATAGAAATATTTTAAGTAACAAAATGGTCTTTTAGAATATAACAAAAAAAGGTAATTTTTTCACATTTCGAATTCATGCTATAATGGTCTAGGGAATCCTGAAAATGTACACTTCTTTTCAATTACAAAAAAAATACGGACAGACAGACATTCCATGGGAATGCCATAATTAACGTTAAATTAGCATTTTATTATTGATTTACGATTGTGTATCACGTCATATCCCTAATGTATAAGCTAAATACATTTAACTCAAAACTACTTGAATAAAATACAATGTATGTACGTTGTTCATGTACATTAGACCGACTCACTCCGTATGGAAAGCAAAAACTTGGTTTTGTTACCCATCTTAAAATTTACCTTGTCCATCTCACGAATGGACAAGACTAAACCTAAAATATTTAAGGTAACATATTACATAACAGTGAATATTTTGAGGGGTCAATTCAAGCACAAATTTTTTGTGAGTCGGTCTTATGTACATACATATACATATATATGAAGAAGCGCCTCAAATTACATTTATAAAACTTTAAGAAAATTTTATATCTCAAAGTTTCAAGTGAATATTTGCAATAAAAATTTATTGTTTTACAACACAATTGTATTTTACGCTCGAATAATATATCATATAAGATTAAAATATGATATTTTCTCCATGCTAAATTTGGGAACATAATCGTAGTTCTTAACTCATGTATGTTGCTTCAAAAATTATGTTTAAATTTTTTGTTTTATTTAAAAAAGGATCATTATTTTTTCAAAACAACAAAAAAAAAGGGAACTCATTTATTTATTAACAAGTAAGAAGTTGTAGTTGGACGAGGCCGACCACATAATACCCTACACCTGTATACGAATAAAATGTGATTTGTACCTTGCCTTAGATATACTAAAGCCATTTACTGTTTAATAAAACTGTGGATATTTAAGTAAAATTTTGATGGGGGCTGTTTAGAGGGGCTAGGGTCAAATGAGGCCCTATAATTATAAAATTTTTGCTTTTTGTCGAGATACGAGTATATTAGACATAATTATGAACTTAAAAGCCCTATTTGGCGGGTTTAGTTCTAAGGGGCCTAGGTGAAATAATGGACCGATGTTAATCATTTTCAATACGCTTCGTCTACGGTATAATAGAAGATCATGTGCCAAATTTCTTTGAATTATCTCCAAAATTGCGACCTGTAGTTTGATTACAAGGTTTACGTGGACGGACGGACATAGCTAAATCGACTCAGAAAATGATTCTGGGCCGATTGGTATACTTTTAGGTGGGTATAGGACCAACTAATGTGGTGTAGGGTATAAAAAGTATTTTTTAATTATTTAAAAATTTGTTTTTATCTCCACCACATTCAAAATTAAAAACTTAGATTAAGATAACACGATTGGATATGGTCAACGTGCACCTCAAAGAACCATAACTTGGTACAGTTATTCGAGGTCATACATTTGGCCAACGCCGTTTGAAACGAAAAACTTTCAAAGGTAGAGCAAAAAGAACGGCCCCCTTAAGCGATAATGTTAACATTCTCCCAGAGTTAAATTACGAATCAATAAATTTATTGAATAAAAAATTTTTGTATTTTATACGTAGGAGGTGTAATTATTAAGGAAACAAAAATTGTTGATATGTTGTTAATGTTGAGGGTATGAGAGCACATTGTATTGTTCACTTATACACCGTTTATTTTCAAAGTTTGTTGAAACTAGTTATATTTGGCAATAAGGCACTTAAAATATCATTGGGTATATTACTACCTTAAAAGGGAACAAAACTTGGGGACACATGCAAAAAACTATGTAAATCTTTATTTTTTATTTTCCTTTAAATTTATTCATAAAGTTTTATGTTGGGTGATAAAGCGACCTTTGTATAAACTTAAATTTGCTGTAAAATATGGTTTATAAATTCAAAAGATTTAAAATTCGATTAAAATCTTACCACTTCTTTATACTGCATATTATGAAGACTGTACTTTTATATTTATAACAAATATTTAAAATTATGAAATTTTGTTTGTCCTTTTGGCAGCCGCAGGGAAAAGTTTTGTCATTGTAAGTAATTCTTCTTAAATGTCTTGTTTCCCCTAATTTTAAAATACAGACTTTGCGTTGTTGACATAATTAATAAAGACAAATTCCAAGAACATGACGACAGACTAGTGCCAATATCAAATGGCTTGAAATTGTTTAATAAGTACAAAATTAGAATACAAACAAAAAGTAACAAACTTGAATATTTTTGAATATTACACACTTTACCTATCCAATTTACACAGACATTTGCACAGAAAACTAGTAAATATTTTTGTTGCTTTAAAACTGCGCTCGAACGCGACAATCAATTAAGCTTTCATCCTCCACTTTCGCGAGAAGGGTATATACATATGTATAATTATGTAATTTTTACAATATTATGACAACCCTATAAAGTATATATATCTGGATCCTTATAGATGGCGAAGTAAACTATACCCGTCTATCTGTGTGTCGAAATCAAATTTCTGAAAAGCCTAGATTGTCCAGCTTTTTTCGAGCATGTCCAGTTTAAGCTAAAAATTAATTTGTCCAGCTAAATAGAAATTGTTTAGTACACTACAATAACTTGGCAATAATTTTTTAAGTTGTACATCTGTTATATAACTACATTATGATTTCCCTCTAACTGGACTAAATTGTTATTTTTTATTGTTTGTTTTTAGTTTTAATTTTTTAAATAGTACATATTGTCCCTGTTTGGAATATTAGTAACATGTGGAATTTTCGTTTTTTATACCCTACACCACTATAGTGGGGAGGGTATTATACGTTTGTGCTGATGTTTGTAACATACAAAAATATTGGTCCAATACCCACCTTAAAGTATACCGAT
>NC_060953.1:31953532-31988603 GCF_022045245.1 Lucilia cuprina
AAAAATAAAAATTTTATAAAAGTAAAAATTGTAAAAATATACTCATGGTGTAGGGTATCATATGGTCGGCCATGCCCGACTATACTTTCCTACTTGTTTTTTATTATAGAAATGTGTACCTCTAATGGTTGTACTTATGTGTTAAAAATCATTTATCGATATCTTTGTTGGCTTAGGAGTCAGCAAAAAGTTAAATGTGTTTCAAAATATATTGATTTGAATCATAAAATCACCATAATATTATTTTATTTACACCGTAAATATTAGATCCTTACTCACCTTTTAGTGCACTGATCAACTTAAAATCTCTTTTTGGGGCGAACAAATCTTGTCCGCCCTTCCGTTAATATTTTTATGGGAACTTATTAATTAAAGTACTTATATGAAAAAACAAAGTAGGCTACATTATTTACCGTTCAGATTTTTATGAAATTTGGTGGGAGTAAATTAAGTCCACATAATTAAATTTCGAATTGACTAATTTAAAATTTTGAATAAACAGATAAATCAAAATATATTTATTAGTATAAATCTAACTGATATTCTTAAGTAACATAGCTAAGGAAAATAAAAACAAAATAATTCGAAATCAAATGATGACTCGCGAAAATAATCATTATCAAAATATTGGAAATTGTATTCCCTACAAAAGTTGTAATAACATTTAAAATTGTACGACGAACAATAATCGCGATACATGCAAAGATTTAATACACAAAACCTTGGACTTCCACTGTATCATTGGGACCGCAACTTTTAGTTCTTTATTTAGATTTTATGGATAAAGCGAGGAATTAGTTTATCTTATTATATAATAATTTTAGCCAGTACACAGGTAAATAGCCCTAAGGTTATGGATGCATTGCTTACATTCGCTACACGGTAGCGAATGTAAGATTTGAAAAATCTTCAAATCTGTGCACGGTAGCGAATGTAAGATTTGAAAAATCTTCAAATCTGTGCATAAAATGAAAAAAATCAATATAAAAAAGTCCTATGTGGAGTTTTTCTTTTTTTTGAATTGCACTAAAGCGCGTAAAAAATTGAGAATTTTTCAAAATACGAATTAAATATATTAGTAAACACATGCGCGAAGAGCCATAATTTTCTAAAGTATCGCCCAAGGCCAATAGACTATAAGGTGAAGTTATTTCATTTTGCGGCGAATCAATGAAATTTTTTATATATGTAGTTTGACAGCTTCGGGTTTGAGAGAGAATTTTTTATATGGAGTTTTACAGCTTCGGGCTAAATTTCCATGAACAAAAAAACAATCAGCTGTTGAAATAACTTCACCGTATTAGTTTCGTCATAGTATAGCCATATGTCAAAATAACCGCTAAATTAAGGTGTTTTTTTGTTATTCTGAAAACTTTGTTAAAATCTACATAGTACTAATAAATAAAATATGTATATTAGGTTTTGACATTTGTTACATATATGCAAGATGGCAGAACATAGTCGAATAGACTCCAGACTCCATAAATCTCGGGAATCCAAATCTTAACTAACTTAATTAGATATGCCATGAGGAATTTAGCTGTTTAAAACCAGTAAAATAGGTCTATAAGAATCGGAGATATGATCAAAATAAATATTATCAAGAAATTATATTTTATCGAATTTTTGATTAAGGGATGTCAAATAGTATATTTGCGAAGAAATCAAAAAGTCCAAAGATATAGGCACTGATGAGTCGCGATGCGACAAAAATATATGAGAACCGCTGTATTTTTTGGTGTATCACTTTGAAATTATTTACAAAAAACCAAAATTAAAATTTTTCTCAAATAAGTTAAAGAGTTTCTTATCGTGCTTTCAACCCCAATTTTTAAATAAATTCACTGTAATGTATTGATGGTGGGGAAGCTAGTTCCTATGCGCATTTCGCCGGTTGCTTAAGCCAGCTCATCAGGAAACCTTTCCCAATATTTTAGGAAAACTAGAAATGACTTATGAAAGAATTATTTTAAACTCAATAAGAATTCAAAACGCATCTTTCGCAAAACATTAAAGTTTTGACAAAACACCAACAATAACAGTGAGTTTATTTTTTCTTACATTCCTTTCTACACTTGGCTGGTTGTTTTCCAACTCTAAATGCAGTTGTAAGGGAAAAAATAAAAACAAAATAAACAACTTCTATTTTGTTGTTTTTTTATTTTTAAAAACAACAGAATAGGGTATTCGGTTTTAAATGCACGGGCACTTGCAAATTTAATTTAAAAATTGATTTCGGGATTTTTATTATTTTTTCAAATAAGTTAAAGAGTTTCTTATCGTGCTTTCAACCCCAATTTTTAAATAAATTCACTGTAATGTATTGATGGTGGGGAAGCTAGTTCCTATGCGCATTTCTCGCCGGTTGCTTAAGCCAGCTCATCAGGAAATCTTTCCCAATATTTTAGGAAAACTAGAAATGTCTTATGAAAGAATTATTTTAAACTCAATAAGAATTCAAAACGCATCTTTCACAAAACATTAAAGTTTTGACAAAACACCAACAATAACAATATTTTTTTAAACCCAATGGCCAGCTTTTTGCGAATTGGAATCTAGTTCATAAATAACTGAGATATGGGAAATAATTTAAGACTACTTCTAAAAATTTCCTGAACCAAATAAAATCATAACAAGTAAGAATGTTATATTCGGCTACGCCGAATTTTATATACCCACCATTAAATCATTGTCATATAAATAAACTTTGATATTTTGAATATTTAATTATTTTATATCGATACTTATGTGAACATCAGGGTAATATTTGAAATAGTTCCCTTAATGGGGTTCAACTATTTACAGTGAAGATTTCGGATTCGACAGTGGGAAGATTTCAATTCCTTATTTATTTCAAATTTTATAGTTTCACATATATTTTTAACCCAGTAATGAACAATAAAGTAATTTTCTTAAAGGGATCTTATACAGAACTTATGTCAAATTTCTTCGCTATACTCATTTTCTAAAGGGGGCCTTATATGTGGGGTACGCCAGAAAACTGATCAATAAAATAAATTTCATCTCAATAAAATAAATTTCATCTCAATATCTCTTTTTTTGTGGACGCATCAACAATAGACGGACGCACAAGGCTAGATCGTCTGAGAATCTTACGAGATCGCAGAACAATATTTCGATGTTTTACACACGAAATGACAAAATCAGTATTTCCATTTTTGAACCCTACACCACTTTAGTGGGGAGTGTATATTTAAATGACTTTAGAGTTATGTCAGAGCACGGACATGCACGCACTGTTGGCAGATTTGACGATTTATCGTAATTTTGATGAATTTAATTGTCAAAAATACCCTGTTGACGATTTTAAAAAAAGAGTGTTTTTAACACAAATTATCATATATTTTATTGTTATAATAAAATTAAAAATTGTAATCGGGGTAACCAAATTATGCAAATGCGTTCCAACAGTTAAAGAATTTGATTACAATAGTTTTTGTAGCGACCCTATTATAAGAATATGGGTATCAATCGAAAGAAAATATCTTTATACAAGATTATACTTTATTATCCTTGAAATTTTATAAAAAATTTCCTAAAAATATATTTATAAAAAAGATATTAGAATGGAGCATACCTCTTTCAAATTTGGTGTTTATATTTCTATTTGTTTAACTTAATTAATATTTTTAAATTATCCCAGATAATAAATTTTTCACATCAGAAAACTTCAAAAGTTTTTTTTAGCCAAAATAATATGAATAAAAATAAGAAATTTGACAATGTGAAATGGAGTGTCATATTCTCTACGATATAATTAAAAAACAAGTAAGAGTGTTATATTCGGCTGTGCCGAATCTTATATACCCTTCACCATAGTGTATTTTAAACATATTAGTTTTATAAATTTTTTCCCGACTACATTATTATTACACCAAAAGGAAAACAAAATGAACAACAACAACACTAAACGAAATAAAAAACAAAATACACAAGGCATCTAAACCAACAGACATCTAAACATACATAACGAAAAACACAGAAAAACAAAACAAACAAAGCAATAAAACCAACCTACATCCAAATATACGAACATAATTCACAGAATTCAGTATATTCAATCAGCTGATAATTTTTTTTAATTATTTTAACACGGTGATGTCATTGGAGGCAAGTACTTACCACAAACAATTACAAAAAAATGTAATTATATTAAATTAATTTTAGGCCATATGCGACAGTAAATTTCGTTTTATTTGTTACCCAGATAGTTATCTATGCGGGTGTTTATTGAACAAACTTTTGGATTTTTAAAAAAATAAGTTTAGAATTTTGGATCACTTAGACTTCGTTTGTCTAAAAAAACGTTTCCGAAATCGTTTTAGCTTTGTACAATTTTAAACATCAACTATTACAGTGATGCATTTTAGAACACACTACATTTGCAGTGTTGTAAAGTGATGCATTTCTGAACGTGCTGCTCATCAAATGCAGCGCAGTGATGCATTTACGAACAGGTCCATATTAATCACAGTGACTAAAAACTAGTAGAAAGTGAAAAATATTGGGCATCATCAATTGAAAAATTTTTTTTGAAGTGTAATTATGGTTTAAGGAACCAAATTCGATTTTCATTGGTAATTCTGAAAATTTCATTGAAGATGAAAAGCTGCGTACAATAATATTACACAAAAATTTAAGAAGAACTTAATAAAAACTAAACAAAATTAAATTAATCAGTTAAAAAAATCAAGGCTTTTCAACAAAACTAAATAAGATAAATAAATAAAAGGTATTTCACAGCTTCAACAGCTTTTATAAAATGGAAAAGAGGACACTTGAGTCCAATGTAAAAAAAAACAATCGTTTTATTGATAAAAGTGTTGAGAAAAAATACAATTTGAAAAAGTTTTGAAAATAGTGTTCTTTGTGAGCCAGATCAAGGTTGTAGTGTATTCATAATTATAAGAGCAATTGATTTAAAAAATTCTGAATTGGTAGGAATAGATAGTGTAGATTCACAGCCAGATAAAAAATATAAACGTTTTATTGATGAAATAGTTGAAAGTGAAAAAATACAAAATGAAATAGTGTTGAAAATTGAGAGTGTTGTTTGTAAGCCAGAATAAGGAAGGATCAATTGATTTAAAAAATTCGGTATTGGTTGAAACGGATAGTGTAGATTCACAGCCAGGTTGTAGTTCATCCGCAATTATAAAACTATTGGTTAGTACAGATTCTAAATTGGTAGAAATTGGTTGTGTAGAGTCAGAACAGCAATTGTAGGGGAATTGATATTCAAGATTCTGAGGCAGGGAAAAACGAAGTATTTTTAAAGAATCAGGGTTTGAAATGGTGTCTCAATTTCCGATAGACAGCATTCATTTAGTAGATTTAGGGGTCACGAAGAAATTATTTAAGCATTTAGTCAATAAGGGGAATGCAACAGGTATTAATGAGAAGATTCGTCTTATAGGTCAGTATGTTCCATCAGAATTTTGCCGTACACCTAAGAGTTTGGATCAGATTAGTAATTGGGAGTCCACAGAAAGATAGTATTAGTAGTGACCAATAATATCAATTTTTATTGATACATTGTCCTATAAGTGAAATGTCGCATGTTAGGGAGGTAGATATTTCCTAAAGTGTATTAGAAAACTTTGTTGAATTTTCGGTAGATTATATGGAGATTATATGCAGATTATGTTTAACAATTTTGACCCTTAGATTCTTTTTCAGCATACAAATTCGAAAATTATATGCAATATACAAAAGGTGTTGTTAAGAAAATTAACAAAATTTTGTAGCAAATATTCATTTATTAGGATAAAAAAACGCATGGATTTCTTTCTGTTCAAACTTGGTTTCTAAATAAGGAAGTTTCAATATTAATTATAAGAAGGAGAAATTTCATTTTTATTTTAGCAAAGAATTAGGACAAATTAAAGTAGTTAGTGTTGTAAATTTAAACGATTTAATTTAATAAACAAACAGCAATAAACAAAAGCAAAAAATAATGTACAAAATTTTACATACGTTTTAATAAATGTATTTTTCTAGAAAACCAGCCCATACTAACTAGAACATGTTGCTCATATATGGTCTATTACCATCATCATCAAAAAAATTATTAAAAAATCAAGGCGCCAATAAACTATAAGATTCCCGTGTATGTTTTTCATTTTTGAAGTGATATATCTCGAGATCTTTATATCGTATCGGCTTGGACTATGCCTTCAGAGTAATGTGTTCTATACATTTTCCAAAAATTAGTTGGATATTAAACCGAATTATTTTCTATTTTTAACTCGTGTATCAATATCCAACATACCTGGGTATGTATACAAATTATATGTCAGTTATCGGACAAAAAATAAGTTTCATTATAAATTTTATGTTTTATTTATGAAAAAAAAAACAACTAAACGACCAATTTAGTTCCAAATACAGAGTCATGTGTCTTTATTCATAAATTTGAATGTGATATATTTGTTGACCCTGTAGCATTAACAAATTTTGGCCGATTTTGATGAAATAAATTTTTTTATTGTGTATGTCTTCGTAAAATAAAATTATGCTGATTAAAATTTTAAAATTTCAATTTTAGAAATTCTGCATAATGTACATTATACGTTATGAAGGCGTTTTTCTTTACGTTTTTTGCATATGATATTTTTGTTAATAGGAAAGCAATAAGAAAACTTTAAAACAAATTGCTAACATTTAACGGTTATCAAAAACTATTTAATTTATATATGCAGACGTTTTATTAAATTAGTTTTAATAATTATCTGAATTATACACTAGAATTATACACTAGATTTCATCTTTTCATATATTGTATAAATTGTAATTTTGCTCGGGTATAGACAAGACGGATAAAAAAATTAAGTACATTATAATTTGTCACATAAGTTTATATGTATTTGCACAGTTGCTAGTGTTTGTATATTATAGTTAGGCCGTTAATGGGACGACAAAGGATGTTAACAGTATCATCCGTGTTTTGTTTACGGATGGTTAACTTGAAAAGAATAATTGGAAAGGGAGGTGGTAAAAGGAAGTGTTGTCCAAGCTGTGTATATTCGAGAATATTTTACGAGGTACATATGTATACTAATATATAACTGTTAATTTATATATTATCTATAAATTTCAGATGTTTTTCAGAAGCAAGGATCATTAGAGTTCGAAAAAAAAGTTTTAGAAAGGCGGTGGAACGTAGCCACCATAGAATGAAACAATACTACAAAAAGAAACAATTAAAAATAACAATAATAATAATATAATTAAAATAATATAATAAGAATAATATCTAGCAAAAATAAAACGAAGTACTTCCAAAAGAATAACATTTATTATCACTTCACTAAGTAAAATTTGTCATAGGATAAGCTTTTGTTTCTTCAATTCCAAATTTACTTCATCTGAAGTCATTCTCAGGAAGTAATTTTTATGTTATTTTTTTTTTTTTGTAAGTTATTAGGTAGTAAAATTATAGTTTTATATAATAATGGACGACAATAAACATCACTTCCTCAGAAGGTAAAAAAATCACTTAATGCTACTTTTGAAGTGGTGATAAATGTTATTCTTTTGCAAGTACTTCGTTTAATATTTGCTGAATTATAGTTTCTGTAAATTTATCTGGAGTTGGTAAGCTCAGCAATGATTTTCCTAGTAGTAGTAAGTAATATAAGACATACACAGATGGACAAAAGTCACCGTCATGAGGCCTCTAGAATGTTTGATTAGTTTCCACGCCCAAACAATAATTGAAACACAAAAATTATTAAAGTCAACATAAATTTTAATTTATTTAAGAATTATTTCAGTTAAAACTATTTTTTTTACTTAGACTTATTAAAAAAAATTAAAATAAAGTAACTAGTTCATATTTCTCTTGGACATAATTCACCGTCAGATAAAGATGTATTAATACATCAATGAAAGAAAATACTTATTATTTTAGTATGAAGTATGTTTGCCGTTATTTTTTATAACTTCGTTCAAACGTTTCTGCATCGAATGTACCAATTTTTGAGTCACATCTGAACCAATTTTCAGCCATTCCTCCAGTAGTTTTTGTTTGAGCATATTTTTTGAGGTAATATGGTGCTCCCGAACACGTCGATCCAAATGGTCCCATAAATGTTCGATTGGGTTGAGATCGGGAGATTGTGGAGGAGTCTTTAGGACGTGGGGAGTGTTATACAAAATCCACAAACGAACTATTTCTGCCGTGTGCTTGGGGTCATTGTCCTGTTGAAAGTAATATTCAGAATTAATGCCAAGTTTTTGAGCACTTTTCTTTAAATTTTCTTTAAGGATATTCAAGTAAAGTGTTTTATCCATTATTTCATCAATAAATACAAGCTCCCCGACCCCTGCTGCAGACATACAACCCCATACCATGACCCCAGCACCACCATGTTTAACAGTCGACTGAATATGCTTTTCTTTTAACGCCTCGCCCTTCTGTCTCCATGTCAAAACACGTCCGTCCGATTTATATATGCAAAATTTACTCTCATCAGATAATATTACTTTATCCCAAAAATCTGTTCCCTTGCTTATATGCTCTTTTGCAAAGGAAAGACGCTTCATTTGGTTTACCTCGCTAATCTGTGTTTTTTTCCTGCAAACTCTGGCATTATAACCGGCAGAATTTAGCACTCGGCGTACAGTACGAGGGTGGACATCTGTGCCAGTGCTATCCTTTAACATCACAGCAATTTCAGATGATGGAGTTTTGGGTTGTTTTTTAATTATTTTTATTATTTCCCGCTTTTCCCGAACAGATAATGCTGGCGGTCGTCCACTTCTCGGCTGGTATACGCATGGGTCATCTTTAAAGCGTTTTCTTATACCTGAAATGGTGGTACGTGGACGATTAACTAATGCGCATATTTCCCGAATTGTTTTATTTTGTTTATAGGCATTTAGAATAATTTTTCTTTCTTCAATTGTGGTTTCTTTTCTTTTTTTCACTCATTTTTAACACTCGCGTGGTTCTAAAACATTTCTAAACCGAAGTACCGTTATAAAATTGTGAAGTAACCATATTATAGAAAATTTTATAAAAGACGTTTATAGAAGCAAAATCGCTATAATTTTTATTAATATTTAGCAAATTAAGATACAGTGACGGTGAATTTTGTCCACGAGAAATATATACTAAAAATACAAAATATTTGTTTTTCTAAATAAGGCTAGTGAAAATAATATAGTTTTAACTACAAAACATTTAAAATAAATTATAGTTTATGTAAAATTAACAATTTTTATTTTTTAAATTGTTTTTAGAGCTCAGGAGCTCTCCAAATGTTTAATAAGGCAAATGACGGTGACTTTTGTCCATCTGTGTACATAACTACGAACAATATACATTTTGTATTCACTAAATGATATAAATTTATTTTTAATGTTTTTCTCCAGTATTATCGTATAAATTATCTATAAAACAAATTCTTTGGAATCTATATTCAAATCACATAAATTGAAATGACTAAATTTCAAAATTGGTACCATTATAACCTTTGGATTAAGTAAAGCCAATTTATTAATTTTTTTAATAGAGATTTCATTAATTTGACATAGTAAACATGCAACATTTGTCAAAATCCCACTAATAATGCTAAGATTGCACAATCTACAACAAAATTGGTTAACATGTTTCCTATTTTTAATGATTTAAAATAGTCAATATCCAATATGTGTTAAAACTTATGTCTAATTGTTGAAAGGTAGGATATGTTTTTCTAAATAAGTAATTATTTCTAAAAAGGAAATACTTAATATTAACCACCATCAGTGGTGATAGAGGGTATATATATAAGTTTGTTATTCCGTGTGTAACACCAAGAAATATTCATCTGAGACCCAATGTTATTCAACTTTGTTTATCAATATGTTTTATCAATATACAATATTCTTTTTCAGTTTTGATCTGTTTTTCTTTCTTTCTCTTTCTTATCTTGCAATATATCACAATCATCTGTTAACGTCTTGTTTTAAAACATATTCTATACATTTGTGGTTTAAAACCAACTTTTTTGAAAGTTTTGCATTTGAAAGGTGCTTTGGCTTTATGGCTTTTTGTTTCTTTGAATTTTTTTATTCCACTCTTCTTCAGGCTGGTAATATTAATTTATAATCGAGTTCTTTTGATATTCTTAGACTCTGGTTCACACTAGAAAACTTTTTTGGGAAACTTGAATTTTGTGTGTGAGAAAAAGAGAAGGAAATATCAACCACCTCCTTCTCGCACACCCAAAATCAAAAGTTTCACAACAAAAGTTTCCCAGTGTGTACCAGGTTTTAGCAATTTTTGTTCTTTATCTGATTTATGCTTCCTCTTTCTTTCTAATATAGTGGATTTTGGTGAATCTTTCTATTGCACATCAAACATATTATATTTGTATCGCCTTGACCTTAAAGAACTTGCTGCATCTGTTCTCTGTCTAACAGATTTATCGTCGAGAAGAATGTTTTTGTAAATAAAATGTATATTCAGCTGGAGCATTACTTATATGGTCGCCGAATGGATCTATTAAAATCCCTATAATATTGGTCTACATAGATAGAAATGCGCAAAACTTACATATTTTTTTCATTTTTATACTCGTTAATATCTGAAATTGCAAATTCAGGTTTTAAAATATCGTATATATTATTCCATATTTGTTTGAAAACTTGTCTGAAGGAACTCCGTGCAGTAATTGATTCCATATTATTTAAATCTTTTAACATAATATAAACAAAGTGAGCTCTACGATACCTGACTATAACTGTAAGTCTTGCAGTTATCTTTGGATTTTCCAAATGGGCAAAGCAATGTTGCCCATTGAAGGATCGTAATACTCCCCCATATAATGCGGAGCTAACATCGGTGCAAACTCTTTTGAATATTGTATGTCGGTATTTGTGATCTTTGCAATATTCTTCTATTCTATCATTTATAAGTAGTGTTGACAGATTCCGATTCGCAAAAAAGCTGGACATAAAAAATGCTGAGAAAATGTTAATTATGGTTTTGTGTAAATATTATACAGTTTTACACCAAAAAATGCAGTGGTTCTTATATACTTTTATCATATCTCGACTCATCACTGCCTACATCTCTGGACTTTTTGATTTTTACGCAAATATACTATTTGACATCCCTTTTATACACTTTAGTGAAAGAATTATCATCATAGAAATTATGGTATTTTCCATGAGACTTGCATTTTCTTAACGTTGATAAGTAATGTCTATCAATAATGTTTTCTTTTCTATACACATAGCCTTTTCTATTTTTAAAGCCTCTTTTACTATTGCACGTTTTACGCCACAAATCTGACCTACATGGTTCTGATCCTTTCCGTGATAAATTTCGCCTTTGATGTACAGAGACCGATACATCCAAGTTAATTTTAAAGCGATATCCACAGAAATATGGGAACGTGCAATAGCCATTAGCTAACAAACCTGAAGCTAAGTGTTTTAAATTATAAAAATAAATAATGTATTATTCTTGACGTATTACATCTATAATAAATTTAATTCTACTTAATCTTAGTTTCTGATCATCACATACTTTGAAAATTAAATTAGGATCTACTCTAAAATCACAGTCAGAAACTTTTGTTTTAAATTAAAGAATTTGTTTAGTAACCTTCCTCGGTAAGCAATCAACGCTTCTATTACTTTTTTCATATGGATTAGGTTTTTTTGATAACTTTAAAATCTAGAAAGGTCCAAACTACTATCTGTGATTTCAAAGGGGCCTAGGATTTTCTCAAAAATTGAGGTATTATTGTAGTATTTCTGGTTTTCTAAATCCAAACCCATGCTAACCTCCTTTTTTAAAATATCCAAAAGTCTTTAGTTATTTTGAAACAACATGCAGTATATTAACTAGATTTTTGTTAATTTAATTTTTTCATTGACAAATAGATACTTATGTAAAATTAAAATAAAGACACCAGCTCTTTTAACATATAATGTTCCACCGTTCATAATTTCAATTTATTTTTGAACTGAACAAGTACAGAACACTAAATAAAATACAGAACATTGTCACGTTTTTTTAGCAGAATAATTTATACAGAACAGGGCTCTAAAATACAGTACTGTGCTGCATAATACAGAACGTCTGGTCACCGTATGTATAGTAGACAGAAATTTTCAGCTCTATCGGTCAAGAACTGTCGGACTTAGAGGGGGTCAAAGTTTCACATTTTAGTCATACAGGGTTTTTTAGGGTGAGTGTAACTTTTCACCTATTGGTCCTTGCAAAAATTGTTTTAAGGAGTTCAGATAGCTATTTTTTCATTGCTCATAAAAAAATAGTTTTATATTGTTTGCTTAACTCCGCAGTTACACCTACATGTTTTTTCAATATTTTTACACAAACTTAGGCTGGAGGTTCACACCACGCGTTCAATGCGTCTGTCAAGATAGTAGAATCCATGTATTCGTATGTTTAAAGTTACAGGCAAAAAAGCGTAGAATGTCTTGACGCGTAGAATGCTTAAAGTAGATCTACTTTCTACTTTATTGTCAAAATTCCTTTGAAATTGATCCTGTGACGTAGGCTGCAATAAATTTTACTTTTCAAGATGTGATTTTCATTATATTTATTAATTTTATTGTTATTTTTGAATACATTTTATTAATAAAACAATACAAAAAATAAGTTTTTTTCAGAAGAACAATTAAGAATTAATTTATTGTAAAATTAAAACAGTACATTAAAAGAGAAATTTAAAAACATGTTTGTTTTAATTAAAAAATGGTGACTGTATTAGTAAAAAAATTAAACTTAAACGCAAAACTTGATCGTGTAACGTCCAAGTAAAAGAAAGCTTAAACAATTTCCTTTAAGGACTTTAAAGTCCTATAATGGGATGCGGGTGGGATATCTATCAAACAAATTATTTTTTAACTCAAGAATATTTGTTTTTCAATATTTGGCACTTAATTTCCTTTTTTTAAAAATCTTTTTTTGTTGTAATTTTTTTAATCAAATGAAAGCTTAGACCATTGTCTTTAAGAACTTTTAATTTGTTAAAGAATAATGTTTATGGTACTATAAAGCCCATAACAGAAATTGGTTGAGCCTTCTTTTAAACAAAAAGGGCTCATTTCGAAAACAAATTTAAATTTTAGCTATCTGAACTCCTTTGGACAATGTTTTCTAGGAACAATAAGTAAACAATTACACTCATTTGAATAAAACCCAAAATGTTCAACTTTGCACAGGGTTACAAAAAGCAATTCACATGAACTGTATAAATTGATGATACAAATAATATGATTCCTTTATTTTGTATCCTCTACAAATTTCAATAATGATAATAGCCCAATTCTTAGTACTTTTACAAATTCTAATAAATGTTTTCTGTGATAAAATAACATTCGTTGAAAAATGAAAATATACAAAAATGTAAGTGAATATTTGTTACATACATACGAATGTATGTATGAGATTTGTTTCCGCATTGATTTTTTTAAATTTGGTTCTTCACATCTTTACCATCTCTGAGAGTTGACACAATGTACGCTTAGCTTCAAATAGCTTAAAATATAGGCGTACGAAGATATCCCTTTTAAATATGTGTACAAATTTTTTATGAAAAATGTCAAAAACATACCCTTACATAAAAGTTTAATCGAGCATAAACATTATTGGGATGATTTAGGAAATATTTTGTGTAAATTGAATAAAATGTTTTGCGGGCATTATTTTTAAATGTCAATTTTGGTCACACATCAAAGCTATAAAGCCACAAATGTCAAACTAACTGAATGCCGTTTGAATTAGTAATTTTCATCTTAACTGTTGTTATTTTAAACTGTTTGTATCTAATAATTTGCAAAAATGAAACCTTTTTAATATTCTGTGCAATG
Organism: Lucilia cuprina; assembly: GCF_022045245.1. Classification (NCBI taxonomy): domain Eukaryota; kingdom Metazoa; phylum Arthropoda; class Insecta; order Diptera; family Calliphoridae; genus Lucilia; species Lucilia cuprina. The sequence goes on from NC_060953.1 coordinate 31,967,390, forward strand.
TCAAAGGATTAAATACACTTCATATTTCACATTTTTATTAATTCAATTAAAATTGCAATTGTTCTTTTATTATTTCAATATGTACAAACTTACATAAACTTTTCTTAGAAAACTTCTGATTTTGCGTGCGAGAGAAACAGAAAGAATATCATACATCTCTCTCGCGGTACGGAGTTTACTGTTCTCGGAAACTTGTTTTGTTTTGTTAGGCCTGGTTCACACTAAGAAACTTTTCTTGGGAATCTTTTGATTTTGTGTGTGAGAGAAAGAGATTGTTGATATTTCATTCTCTTTCTCTCACACACAAAAATCAAAAGTTCTCCAGTGTAAACCAGGTCTTATTCTTCTCATTCGTACAACAACAAATCAATGCAATTAACACGTAGTTTCTGAAACAAAAGTTTCCATGTGTGGACAATAAAGAAACTTCAAAAGAGAATTTAGAAAAAGTTTTTCAACAAAAGTTTCCTAGTGTGGACCAGGTCTAACCCTAAAAGAAATGAATGGACGAAACTAACACATACAAAATGATTTTAGTAACGCACATGCAAAAAATTTTTTATAGAATTGTTAAGGAAATTTAATGTATGGTTCCATCAACTATGACAGCAAAGACCTGGTTCACACTAAGAAACATTTTTTGGGAAACTTTTGATTTTTGTGTGTGAGAGAAAGAGAAGGAAATATCAACCATATCTTTCTCTCACACAAAAAAATCAAATATTTCCCAGTGTGAACCAGGTCAAAATGACCGATCATATGACTTTTACTGTGTTACTGAGGATCAAGAAGCGAATAATTAAAAATTATTACAAAGTCTTTTAATTATTGAATTTAACGAGAATTATTATAAATTAAATTTTAAAAAAGTGCAGGAAGTGGATCAGAAGATTCACAATTCGGAGTTTAATCAATAAATGGTAACATAAATATGTATTTATGATTTTTATATTTCGATATTTGTGCATTTTTATGTATTTCCTTACAGACAACTTATTTTCACAGGTTAGGAGTTTTAAATGACTTAAATTCTGCGAGATATGTAAAATGGTGAAAGGAATGGTAATCTATGTATATGATGTATGTATGTATATTAAAATATTAATAAATTGTGTTTTATCATAAATTGGTATAGCCGGCAGATTTGATCAAATATACGTATGTTTTAAAAGTCGATAGAACTTATAACTGCGTGGGTGATGCACCATCACATGTACACAAATGATTCTATCACTTTTTTCAAATTGCTCTTACGAAAGTGATACAAGCTTTGTTCTACGCAGTAGTGGCAGTCAATTGACCGGTCAAATGACTGTCACTGTTCTTATAGGGACGATACGTTTTTTCTTATAATCAGGGTACAGATAGCGATCGAATTCAATTCGCTCGCGAGTGAGTTTAATTCGAGCGATTTAAATAATTTATTTTCGGCGATTCGAGTAAAAACGAGTTAATCGTGAGTTTTATAATTTTGTAAATGGAATAAATTAAAATTTATAAGGCATAATCAATTTATATATAAATATGACATAACCAAATAAGTTTAACATTAAAATTATGTACGCGAATACATATGTACGTACATTATTTGTTGCAAAGTACAAAGACACTTCGTACATACATACATACATACATACATACATACATACATACATACATACATACATCATTCAACACGTGTTTTATCTTCATAATAAAATTTTACAAACCAAAAAAAAATTAAATTTGTTGTTTTCAATATTTTTTTTAAGAAAGAAAATGTTCTTTCGCATTTAGAGAATATGTAAATAATAAATAAAAAAAATTTTAAAGATCACCTGCATATCCATCAATATACATATGTACATACATAACTACAGATAAAAAACATACACATTTAAATAAAAAGGTAGACAATATATTTCTTATACTTTCCCACTTTTGCTTTGTCAGACCGTCATAAAACCACATCACACATACATAATTATTTCCAATATTATTGGTTCTTTTTTACTTCCACAACAGAACCTGTTTCTTGCACACACATTTTGCTGTTTTTCGGCACGAATTCAACTCGTTTTCCACTGGCTCGTAAGCGAGTTGAAAAAACAAAAACATGTAAATATCGCTTACGAAGCGAATACAAAACACATAAAACTCTAATTAAAATTGTGCTCGCGTGTTCAAAAATAAAACTCGCGATTTTGAATTTTAAAACGAACGATATTTTTACCTACCCTGCTTATAATGCCCTCATTTTCATACCAATGTACAGTGATGTTCCTGAAAATAGAGCCACCTCTTCTTCCGAAGTTTCTTTTCACTTAAATTCACTTCAATAAAGAATTGAGTTGGAAAAACTAACTGAAATTTTGTATTGATCTGTTATGAATATAATACCACTATTTTTGCAAAAATTTACGCGTCGTTGTTCGTAATTTTAATAAAATTTTAAATTAAGCTTTATAAAATGGTGTGACAAAAAATAGAGCCAGTTTGCAAAAAAATAACAATTTGTATACTCCTTTTACACATACACGAAATCTAGTAGATTTCGATTAAAATCTTTTTAAAAATCTAGACCGTTTATACTTACTATTTTTAGCATTTAGGAAGATTTCATTTTTTCGAATATTTCTTCTTCTTAGAACTTATAAAAGGGAACATTTTGGTACTTTTTTATACCCTTCACCTTCGGATTAGACGAGAACAAAGATGACTCTTTGGTACTTTTTCGTTCTATAAAAGATACTTTTTTAAATTTTCTAGAAACAAATTAAGAATGTAGAGTAGGAATTAGATAAGGATAGTCCTGATTATGTGAAAATCCATTAAACCTAGAAAAATGATATTAGGTCGTAGAGCCTTGATTATGTGAAAACTTATAAACGGTGACTTTTTGGTACTGTTTTTTTTTACAAATCATGGTTTAGGCTATATAAAATTCGGCTCAGCCGAATATAGAATTCTGACTGGTTATATATAGATCGATTTTATGGTAAAAATTACACTGAGTATATCTACTTTTTTTGATTTTCTTTTAAAGAGAGTATATAAAAGTTTGTCGTTCCGTGTGTAACACCAAGAAATATTAATCTGATACCCAAAAGAGTATATATATTGTGGGTCCTTATTAAGTTCTGATTCGATTTAGCTATGTACGCCTGTCTGCGTAAAACAAGAAGCAATAAAAAATTATACAATTTTCCCAAAATATTTGGGAATTGGATGTTTGGCATATAAAATCAACAAAATAAGTCCAATTTTTTGAGCAAAAAATTCAGACACCCTCGAAAAAAATGTGGTTTAATATTACTTATTATTTTAAACCTTTTACGAATGCCTTCTTCAAACACTACAGGACCCATTCTATAGTAAATCGGTAAGATCTTATACCACCATACAAATGGTAGTTAAAAAGTTAATTTTCGCAAAGAATAAAAAATGCAAAAACAAACAGGAATCGATCCTAAATTTCTCGATTGGCATTTACAGTCACACAGATAATTATACGTACCCCCCATAAAATGCTGTATATGAAGTAATTAGCGATTTTAAATTATTTTTTTTCAATTAATTTGCAGGTATATTTACCATTTACTTAATCAAATAAAAAAAATCATATTTACTATGCGTTTTAAGCGTCTAAACGCAAAAAACACATATGGCAACACAGAAAATTGTACGTACGATGCTTTGTGGCGCTGTAAATTAACGGTATTTTTTTGTAATTACATTAAAATGCTTCAGGCTTCATTTGTACGTAGATTGGCGAAATTTTAAGTAATTTAAAAAGAGTTAAAATTATAGATTGCAAAAATGGGCCGAAAAACTAAAGACGTTAGCATTGAAGTGCGGGAACTAATAGTTAAACTCAGAAAAGAAGGAAATTCGTTGAACTCAATCGCTAAAACTATCGGGCGTGCTAAGTCAACTGTGCAAACAATATTAAAACATTTTTCAGAGACGAATTCATTAGCAAGCAAAGCTAAAACTGGCCGTCCACCCAAAATTTCTCCAAGAGTTGCCCGGTATATTAAAAATGTTGTGGATAAAAATCCTAAAATTACAGCCGTAGAAATAAGAAATACTTTGGAGAATGATCATAATATCAATGTGCATTCTGAAACAGTTCGAAGCGTTTTGAGAAAAATGGATTCCGTAGCCGCGTGCCCAGAAAAAAAACCGTTTATCAATGAAATAAATAGAAAAAAGCGTTTGGATTTCGCACTAAAATATATGGACAAACCCACAGATTTCTGGGCAAATGTGTTATTTAGTGACGAAAGTAAATATAATTTATTCGGATGCGATGGCAAACAAAAAATTTGGCGTAAAAAAATACAGAGTTGCAGCCGAAAAACATTATTCCCACCGTTAAACATGGCGGTGGTTCGGTAATGGTTTGGGGCTGTATGTCGGCGAGTGGAGTGGGAAAACTACAATTTGTGGAAACAACTATGGATCGTTTTGTTAAACATGGCGGTGGTTCGGTAATGGTTTGGGGCTGTATGTCGGCGAGTGGAGTGGGAAAACTACAATTTGTGGAAACAACTATGGATCGTTTTGTATACCTCGACATTCTTAAAAGTAGTTTGAAGGAATCGGCAACCAATTTGGGTCTCAGTGGTACCTGCTATTTCCAACAAGACAACGACCCTAAGCACACTTCGCATCTTGTGAAGGAGTGGCTGCTTTACAACGTACCGAAACAGCTCCATTCGCCTCCCCAATCGCCAGACCTCAACCCAATAGAACATCTGTGGGATGAATTAGAACGTCGCATAAGGAAAAAATCATTCAGGAACAAACAAGAACTGAAGGAGGGCCTAAAATACGAATGGAGCCAAATAAATAGTGAAACTACAAAAAAACTTGTGTTTTCTATGAATAATCGGTTGAAGGCGGTGGTTGAGGCAAAGGGAGGCCCAACCAAGTACTAAACACATAATGTATATAATTCAAATATTAATATAAATTATTTTTTTTTATCGTACGTATAATTATCTGTATTGCGAAAATGCGTTTTTTGTGTATTTATAATTTAAAGGTATTCTAATCTATTTTAAATAATGAAATAAATGTTTTTGTTTGATAATATAAACTTTTAAATAAATACTTTTTTTATTTTATTCCAATTATGAGCGGTACGGTACATTTATGAGGGGTACGTAATATTTTCTGTGTGACTGTAAATCTCCCCTATTTTTTAAAATGTACGTTTTTATTGCTTTTTTTTACTCAAAAGAAAACTCATACCATTACCTTTAACAGCTTTGTGATTACTTAGTAGGATGCGAGTGGGATATTTTAACTAAAAAAGTCTTTGAGTTAAATATATTTTTTTCACATATACCCATGACCATAAAGCTCTTTAGGATAATGGTCTAAGCTTTTATTTGAGTAAAAAAACACAAAAACGTCTGTTAAAAAATAGGGGAAAATTAATGGCAGATATTGAAAGACAATTATTTTTCAGTTTTAAAAAAATTTTTTTATAGATATCCTCGCATCCCATTATGGGATTATAAAGCCCTTAAAGGAAATTATATAAGCAATCTTTTGAGCAGAAAAAAGTTTAAAAATATAAAAAATATATATTTTTTTTAAAAAACAATGAAGAGATACATATATTTTGAACTCCTTTAGACTTTTTCTAGGACCAATAGGTGAAAAGACACACTCATTTAAATAAAACCCTGTACGACCAAAATGTCCAACTTTGACCCCGTCTAAGTCCAGTAGTTCTGGACCGAAAGTGCTGAAATCTGGTCTATTATCCAATAGTAGTACTATGGTGTAAATTACCTCAAAATCGAAAGACATCGATTTTTAAAGTTGGGTCACTTGACACCCATATACAAATATTTATAATTATACTTAGAATCTGTATGCAAAACACGAGTTTTTTAAGTTTTAAAACAAAACGATTATAAGCATCATATCGTCAACATCATATCGCCATCGATGTATTATATAAATTAAGTATACCAAATTTGAGAACAATAGGTAAATCTATTTCTAACTCAAACGCAAATCTACTTCAAACTATAATATATTTTACCTTAAAGTCTAATATCCAATTTGATTTAATCTTATCTACACCATCTTAAAATACATCTTAATCTATTATAACTTATTTAAAATCTAACTGGTTTATCTTAAATCTTATCTTATCTTTAAAATTATTTATTTTTACGTTTCAGTAATTTGTTTCCTTAATTAATTCTTAATTTTATCTTAAATTTAAATTATATTTATAGAAATGTAAAGAATAGATTTGTAATATAATTGTTTTATACAGTACATCAACACTTCCCAGCTTGCATTTGAAAGATTGTTGAATGATTAATCAGTAAACTAAGTCTTTTTTGACTTCTTTAGATGATCGAAAAATGAATGATTAAATAATGATTTGAAGATGATTCTGATATGTATTATTATATGTATTTTTAAAAACTGATTATATGATAAAACAATAACAAAATGTATAGCAACCATAAATTGATCATCCTGGTGTTTGTAATATGACAGTTTTCAAAATTATTTTGTGAACATATTTTAAGCAGTTGTTTGTGTTTGTAACGGAACAATAATAATTACATTTAAAATGGGTCAAAAAGATTCGAAACTGATTAAAAAGGGGACTCGCAAACGACTCTTTTTGAAAAGTTTGCGTGGCCTAAAGTAAGTTAGTTTAATTCTCATATCGTTACAATATTAAATGTACAATTATTTGAGTTTGTGAAATATTTTTAATTCGATAATTCTATTAATTTTATATTTTTAATGATCTTGGGTGACTTATCACTAACCATGTCTAAATAGTTCCAAATAATTAAAATTTGTTCATAATGGCTCGAATGTCACTCCTTCTCACGAAGTTGAAGGGTATAACCAGTGTACACTTAATACAGTTTAAAATAATTCCATCTGTCAAAAAATGTGTATGCGGCGAACGAAACAACAACAAATAAACTCAATATAAAATTAGTTTTTAGCAAATATTTTAATTTTTAACTATTAATACAACTATTTATTGACCTAGGAAACTCTTTTAAACCCATAATTTTCTTTACCTTTTAAAAATTTTTACAACTTTTGCGATTTTTGACAGATAAGATTGTAACAGCTGATGATCAGATGCACGGACGAGGCTAATTGTATCATGGGTATAATAAGTACAGTATTCAAAAAACCGGTCTATTCCAAGGTTTCGAATAATTCGAAAAATTACAATTTTTAAAAAACCTGTAAAAACCGGTTAAACCGGTTTTTCTTTTATTTTATACATTTTTTATATGTTAACAAGGAACTCAATATTTATAATACATTTATGTAATGTATACAGTTTTATATTATAAAGAAGAAAATGAAACACATTTCCAGAAATTATTAGTTTAAAAATAAGTTTTATAACAATACATTCCAATAAAAATTTACAAAAACAACAAAAAGAGAACGATTTTTTTGATTGTTTTTAATAAAACCATGTTGAAGTTGGACAGATTGTTAAAAGGCAGTTATATGTATAATATTTGTAGCTTTTCCGTTCTTTTCTTGCATTTGTCCAGGTATATAAAATAATCATATAATGATGAATGCTGTTTTCTGGTCTTTCTTGGATTTTGTATACTACTTATTGTGCTGTTTTAATCGGAAATTAGACCTGTAGAATTATCAACTTCAAAATAAATTTTGGTTTTTTGAATACTTTAATAACAAGTGTTAAATTTATGACAATTAGTTTGTTCAATTTACAATCGGTGTTTTATAGTTGTAAATTTTTAAAACATACCTATGTACTTACATATGTTGTAAAAATTTAGTATTCATTTCTAAATTTAGCTTAAAAATTTATTTTTTATCAAATTATTAATAAATGACATGACACCCACTGTGATTCGTACAAATGTACTAGAATAAATATACATAAGCATCATGTGGTTGCTTAGAATGAACATACATACATACATACGGATATAAAATAAACATACATCCATACATAACATATAAAACATATGAAGAATGGCGCCAAATGATGCCATATGGGATTCGTAATAAATTTCAATTCAGTGATGAAATCAGATTCATGTTAAAATAACAATTGTCAAATGCATAAATACAATATAACGTATAGAATAATTTAATGCTGGACCTCAAGATTAACTTCCCCATTACTATGAAAAGTTATGATTGTTGGTTTGTATCACTATTTATGAATGAATTTTACGGTTGAATGATTTTATATAGCCGATGACACTTCACTATTAATGTTCTGTACAAAAGTTTATTTTGACAACAAAATAAATAAACAAACATTTTGACAGGGACAACAATAAGAATATTTTGTTTGTGGTGACATTTGAGTGTTTTAAAAATAGAAACGTATACAAAAGAAATAAACGTAAAGTTGTAACCATAATCGTTCACCCTAGAAAATGTTTATTCGAATATGTCAAATATGTACATATGTATAATGGGGAAGGTTTTCACATGTCAAAACTAAGTGATCAGTGTGCCTTATACATATTTTCAAAGAATTAAATAACTAATTTTATATAAAATGTGCGAAAAGCAGAAAAATTAATCAAATAACCAAGACAAATATGATAGAACTTAAATAGTAGATAAAATTTGCTATATCATTCAAAGAGTTATGCTGCGTTACGAGTATATATTAAAAATTTAAAATGAAAAACGTTCGGGTCGTCATAGATTGTTGCATAGACCCAAGTATAAAGAAATAATACTATTCATAAATTTTGTAATATTGTCAAAATAATACAGGCCAACAAAAATTAAAAAAAATCTGCGCTAAATCCGAACCAGGCCATCACATTCGATTTTATAGATATCCAATATTTAAACAGCCTTATCTTTAAGCATATTAGAAACGTTACAGTAAAACAAAGATACCTTTAGTTAACAAATTTTAAACAGGATACCTCGGAAAACTGGTGTGATGGAGAAATTCTTAGCAAAATCCTTTAGAAAAGTTTACTTTTGTCTCTGGGCTAAACACACACAAAACCAAAAATTTCTAAAGCCACTATAAATACAATTTAAATTTGACTTTGGCGATTTTTAACTTCAACATAGATAATAATGGTCTATATTTATTATTATTTCATTTTCGCATGATAAATTAAGTCTAAGCAACAACGATATGTTAATGATTAAATTTGGACTACAAAATAATTGAAAACAGGTATATTAAAATCTTTTAAAGCTGCAAACGTTTTTCCAAACACAAAATAATTGCGCGCATTTTTATTAGAGTACTCGAAATGAAATAAAAAGACAGTCAAACATTTTATAAATAGAAAAAAGCTTCGAATTTAAAATTATATCACATTTAGGTTCACGTAAAACCCCTAGCACTTGAATTACCATCAAGGACTTATGGTTCATGCGCAGGAAAAACAATTTGTGAATGAAACACAAAAGGTATCTTGGCGCCAATATAAAGACAGTGTTGCCATCTGATAGAAAACCCCAACTAGAATTGTAATAAATTCGTACAATAACAAAAATTAAGTTATTTACTTCAAATTACATGAATTAGATAACTGAAAATGGTTGTGCTTAATATCGTCATTTACAAACTGACGAACTTTCGATATGTATTGCCATTTTATTTAATGGTTTTGTTTTTAAAGTTATTTTATTAAAAAAAATAAATACCTAAACTAATTCGAAAGTATATAACCTGACAACTCTGGAGCGTTAACATACACTAAAGCAACATGTAGCTGGAACTTAAAAGAACTGATATCAAAATAATACATAACAAACATGTAGAGAAATACGTTTATAAACATTAAATTTAAAATGTTTTAATGTGTTAAGAATACATTTTAGGTACATATTTGTTTTGTGTTCAACATTGTTGACAGTGATGTATATTGTAAAATATTTATAAACATATCAAAAGTTTTATTATAAATAAATACATTGTACGCAATATTTTTACTCTGTTTAGTATACATTTAAATAATGTTGCAAATGTTTTGTGTACTAAAGTTTAGTGGTAACAATCTACATTAAACTTACATTTATAGAATGTGCAAAAGAATTTTATTGTTCAGTTGATTAAAAACCTCCTCGCGGAAGGAATATCTGTACAACGCTAACAACATATACAAATAAAACATACATATTTTATAAAAAAAAACGAATGAAATGTAAATCTTAACAAATCTTGAGTCTACTATGCAGTACTTCAAAAACATTGGAATTTAAACATTTTAAAGCGAATCATTTATATTTTGTATACTTTATTACGTATATGCTAGTGGCATTGGTGAGGAAACGCACAAGAGGCTCTGGTGTATTTTTTCTTCTGCAAATTTACAACAGATAGAATGTTTATATGTTTGTGTTTGTATAGTGTGATTAGTGTGAGTGAAATGTGCACACCAATTTTGACAAATTTAGAAATGCAGATATTCGTTTTAATCAACGCCACATAGCGTAAAATGTTATCCTGTAATTTACAGTATAATTTTTGGGTGCATTAAATTAACTTGTGCTAAAATTTGTTACAATTGCTAAATAGTAAACATATTCGATATACATAAAGATATGGTTCCTGTAAGCCCCATCTTCCCTTTAAGAGACAGATAGAAGGACATATTAATATCGTATTAGAATTCTACATGGACCAAAATATGCAAATATTTGTTTTACTACAACCTACATTTCGTAAAGTTACAAAAAGGATGACAAAATCAATATAACTTTATATTTTTTGATGGTGGTTAAAATTTTAATAACGCATACGTATACGTAATAAAATATTGATAATACGCTGACATGCACAAATTTCTATAATTACTAAGAGAAATTTTGAAAATATTTAAATACTTACAATAACAACTTAATATGTTCCGCGAACAGAGATATTCGTTTTCTAAATATATGTTAAGACAACATATCACTTTAATTTGGATTTCTTGAATACCTTTTTAAATAATTTGTTAAATTAAATTTCGATTAATTCATTCAGTTGTAGTTCTACTTTAGTTTGTAGTTCTACTTTAGCCCAGTAAATTTTTTTTTAAAAATCAGCAAACTGTGAATTTTAGATAGATAAATGAATGTTGGTAATGGGCTTTAGGGGTCAAAAGTTACACAAAATATTTTTTTACAAATATCTTGCTTATTCTGAATCCTACGAATTCTGATGCTACTACATTTCTGTAGACAATTAAGTTTTTCATTTTAGTTGCTGAACATTCTTGTTATCAATAGTAGTTTTCGAGCGATAGTATTTTTTTTAGCCATAGAAAAGATATATTTAGCAGAGATATACTCACACAAGCCACCAAAGCCACAGTTTATGTGGCAGATGAAATGTACCTAAAGGAGAAATCAGCAAATATGTTACATTCAAATGCATTTTGAATATTAAGATAGAAACTTAACCCTGTTGCACAAATATTTTATGTAAATTGTTAAAATTTTTAAATTTTATTTTTGTTATTTTTATTTTGAAAATGTCAAATTATTATTAAAAATTTGATTCGATTGAGACAAAAGTATTAAGTATTGTTGTATCCAAATATTACAATTGTCTACAAAACATTGTAAGTTACAGTAAATGAAATTTACTCATAACCGATATTTTGATTGTAGTAATCGAAATGTTAGTTATTAAAACATATCTTTTTAAAATAAAGTTGTAATTCCTTTATAGATATGAATTTTTCATTGTAAATATAGAAATTCGTCTATATTTATAATTTTTTAATATTCGCAATGGAAATTCGGAATATATTACTAATATACTGTATTAGTAACCTATTTCCAACTCTTCTTTTTTCTGTGTAGTTGAGCTGTATAGTCGTCGCCTAATATGTGAGTCGATGAGACTTTGCAGAGTTATTTGGCAAAATATCATCTGACCCTGCAGCTTTAAATGGTGCAAAACTGTAATAGTAGATGACATTATTATTGATTCCTGATAGAGTCCTACTTGTAATGTTGACTTCCTTGACAGCAACTTCGACCTTCCTTTTAATATAGGTTAGTCTATGAAAGTCCTTTTTTTGTCTACCGATTAAGAGAACTCTATATGCTATTAATTTATCACGGTATGGCTTAGATAGCTCCGAATTTCGGTATGATCGGAAACTTAATCCATTTATTGTTGCATAAAACTGTGGACATTTAAATCAAATTTTAAAGGGTGCATTTTATAGGGACTAGGGCCAAATGAAGCCCTAATTATGGAGTTCATGTGGGTCATCAAGGCTAATGTAGAACTAGTTTTTTTCAGATTCTTGTCGAGATACTAGAATATTAAACATAATTATGAAATTAAAAGCCCTATTTGGCGGGTTCAGATGTGTGGGGGCTAGGTGAAATTGAAAATATTTAATATCGGTGCATTATTTCGTTTGTGGTATCACAGAAGATCATATGCCAAATTTAAATTGAATTATCTCCGAAATTGCGACCTGTAGTTTGATTACAAGGACAGATGAACGGACATAGCTAAACCGACTCAGAAAATGATTCTGAGCCGATTGGTATAGGTGGGTATAGGACCAATATTATTGTGTGCTACAAACATAAGCACAAACCCAATATACCCTCCCACTAAAGTGGTATCGGGTATAATAAAATAGACTTAAAATGGAATAGAATAGGGTTTTAAAGATGCGTCCAATAATGAATTAATCATAAATAAACGTCTGCTCATAATTGCCATATTTTCACAATTCAGTCACAAGTCACAATTTTGCATATTTTGAACATCACTAGACTTTGCTTCAAAACCCTTTCTAAAAAATAACTAAAAAGGCACTTCTTGTAAACGGTCTAGGTCTAGATAACAAAGATCAGCTCACGCATGGACAACACTTAACCGAAAATATTTTGGGTAACATATTACATAACAGTGAATATTTTGATATTTTTTGTGAGTCGGTCTAATGTATATGTATTAAAACATGTTTCGGTATAATTTATTGAATACAAGTTTCAGGCTTTTTAAAGAAATTTTAAATTAAATTTACGAATTAATTGTGTTTTTTAAAACAAATATTTTTTGACACACTTTTAAAGTCTTTTCGAGTGTTCACAAAAAGCATAGACATGTAGCGTTTGTACATATGTAATGCATATGGGCAATTTCATGACAAGTGACCCCACATAAACAATCAATTTGGATGAAATGGGCGACAAGGTTACTACTATAGGATAATAGGCTAGACACAACTATTTAGCTTTATCGGTTGAGAACTACCTGAGCTAGAGGGGGCCAAAGTTAGAAATTTTGAACATACTTTTTTTAATGAGTGTAAATTTTCACATATTGGTCCTAGCAAAATTTATACAAAGGAATTTCTTCAATCTTTCCTTAAAATATGTTTTTTAATAATACTTTTATTTTTTAATTATTTTTCTTTTTTGTTGGGTCGGTTGATACGAAATTGCCCATATGTACATATGTTTCCAAATTGGTTTGTTATACAGCAGTGATTGGCAAATCGAGATAAATAAGATAAATATATATGTAGAAAAATAAAAGCTTTTTATACACAGCTTATTCACAACTAAATTTTAATTAAGATGAATACGAATTCGTAACTTGGTAAATGTCAACCAATTGTCTAAAGTAATAAAATCCATTCATGCATTTAGAATACTTTTAAGCTTAAATGTGTACAGGTATGTCACTTGTCTACATTCCTACACCACAATATATTTACATAGTAAATGATCGATGAATGTCTTGATGCTGGTAGGGTATGATACTGATACATGAGGAGTATAAAATCGAATTACAGTCTCCGCTTTATTTACAAACTTGTCTAAAAGTTTAATGAATAAATACCTACATCTTACCATCATATTTCAATAAAGTATTTTACTACAAACATATGTATGTACATTAAATCGACTCACAAAAATACATACATACCGCTCATTTACTATAAGAATAGCATAATTCAAAATTTAGTTTTTGAACTGGATACTAAAAAATACACATCGTCATTTAAAATTCAAAAATCAAAATACATTTTTTGCTAAATTTTATATCCCTACAATTAAAATCAACGTTCCTATCAACAAAATTCTATAAGATTTCCTAAAATTTTTATTTGTATCAACCAAGGAAAACAAACAGCTGATTTAGACAATTACTCGATAAAAATTAGAGATGACAGTCATTCGTTCGTAATTCATAAGTAATTTAAGGACGTAATTTCGGGTTGAATGATTAATGAAGGCGTGAATTACAAATAATTGCATAATGTGCACGAAGTATTACGATTATTTGGGTTTTAGAAAAAACTATTTCTCACAACTCCGTAATTTGTGAAGAATATTGTAAAATTTTTTGGATTATTTTTTGGAAATTAGGCTGATAGAACAACAGGTATCGCAACGGCTTTGAAGTTTCCAAGTGCATTTATAAGCGAAAAAATCATTTTTTTTAGTTTTTGCTAAAATTTGGCCATTTTGTAATAATTTTGTAATTTTATTGTAAAGAAATCGCAATGTGAATATAATAAAAAGATATAAAACACAAAAATTTATTGCAAATTCCCCAGGCCATTAACGTGTCTCACAGCACATAAATTTAAAATGTGACAAAAAATATACTAGTTTTTTAAAAAATATTCTAAAAATCACTTTCTTGCTTTAAGTAAATTTGTAATTACTCGAATAATAGTTGTTGGTAGTATATGATATGTCAACTATGGTCAAAAATCTCCAATTTCAGTTTTTTTTTTTAATTTTGTTCAACTAATTTCAAAATTTTTAGAAGATCTCATGGGGATTTATCGACAACAGATAAGTGAATAAAACAGTGAAAAAATTAGATCAATAATTCTTACAGTTTAGCTGCACCTGCGATTTGAACTCGCATTTTGCTTTTTTTTTTGTAAAAGTTTAGAGAATATTAATTCTTTATTGTTACACATTACAAAGTATTTTCAGAGTATTTAAGACCAGATAATTTAAAATATAGATTCCATACTTTATTAAAATCAGACATTCTTAACCGATAAAATTTGGAATTCGAAGGTCAAATTATGAAAAATTTTACAATTCTCAGTATACCATGTCAAAATATTATTTATTTTTTGGCCATGTTTAATAAATACGACTTTAATTCTTAGTACCAAGTCTTGTGTTTAAAATAACAGCTATTAACGTTAAGTTAACCCTTTTAAATACATGTTAAAAATTTAACCCCAAAGTTAAAACAAGTAAGAAATTATAGTCGGGTGAGGCCGACCATATAAAACCCTACACGTTTTACAAAAATATAATGTGATTTAGATGCCATAATAAAGCATTGAATTATACCTTGCCCCAGATATACACATTTTCACATTTAAGTGAAATTTTGATGGTGGCTAAGGTGGAATTCGTGAGGGTCATTAAGTCTAGTATAGAACTTGGTTTTTGCAGCTTTTTGTCGAATTATGAGTATATATTCGGCAGGTTCAGTAGTATGGGGGCTAGGTGAAATAACGGCTAGGCGAAATCGAGCCGATTGGTATACAATATTATTGTGCGTTACAAACATCAGCACCCTCCTCATTAAAGTGTTTTAGGGTATAAAAATCCATTTAAATAATGCTATATATAATTAGAGGAATAACAGAAATAATAAAAAAATTATATATTATTATTGTTTAAACATTTTTGATTGAAAATCTAAAAAAAGGTTACATAAATTATTATTTTGAAAAACCATTTTTTTTTTAATTTTCACATCAGGTGAACTCAATAGGGTTAAAGTATAATTTTTTTTATACTTAATATATATTTTTTTATATCTGTTTTTTCCTTTTTATTAGCGTTTTTTCGAATTTTTGAAATCTAGTAAATTGTTCCCAAGTGCCTCAAAGCGTTAATTAAGCTTTCTTTTTTACTGGTACACTAAGAATTCTCAAATATTACAAAATTTTACCTTTGAACTCCGCAGTTTATGGGTTAAGGATGTCCGATTTTAAAGTAAAGTAAAGGAAGACTACATTCAAATTTTTATGGAAACTAATATCCTAACTGAGACCACCTTCCATATAAGGAACCTCCAAAAATTACACTGTGTCACAGTATAAAACACTCATCATGTGACCAAGAGCAGTTTGTAGTAATGGTTGAGTAAATCACAATACCAAATATAGAAAAATCGGACGATATCCTCAAAAAATTATTGTTGGACTCAAAAACGTTTATCTTAAATCTTTTGTATTCGAGTATCAAAGTGTAC
The DNA here is from genome assembly GCF_022045245.1 of Lucilia cuprina. Lineage (NCBI taxonomy): Eukaryota > Metazoa > Arthropoda > Insecta > Diptera > Calliphoridae > Lucilia > Lucilia cuprina. The sequence continues at coordinate 31,983,612 of NC_060953.1, forward strand.
AGGACAGGTGCTCTTTTTTCTATTGCCCTTTAACAAAATAGAATCGGATTAAAGGAATTTCAATTACAAATTTTTAAGTCTACTAAAAATCAGTTACTCTACTACATACTAAGCTAGGTCCCGATTGTATTCCCTTTAAAAGGTTGGTAATCGTTTCTTAACGGTTCGGAAAAGGAATTTTAACAAAAAATATAATTTCGAGAGTTAGAATGAAAACGTCGGATAACACATTTTTTCAAAAATCAGTATTGTTATTGCTTATTCATCAAAGCTTGCAAGAAAGTGTTCTTTTTATAAAATATTCAGAGGTTTTGCTTATATCTTAGTTATTTATAGACGGATTTTGCTGATCTTAAATAGGAAACTTCTCGAAAGCATGTCTGACAGAATTATTGAAGATTTTGTTCCAGAAGATATCTTGGGTGTTTAGAACACCGATTTCAACAGCCATAATTTTTTCTAGAACCAATAGATGAAAAATTATTCTCATTCGAATAAAACCCTGTGACCAAAATATACAACTTTGACCTTATCAAAGTGCGGCAGTTCTTGACCAATAGAGCTGAAAATTTGTGTCGTCAAAATCGATTTTTTGAGTTGTGTCACTTGACATGAAATTTTCCATATACATTTTACTAAAGCAAAATACATTGATTCCGATTTTTTTTATCATTTTGAAATGTACATTTATGTTACTGACTGATAGATGATTACACAAAGTTATGTTTTGATCACCTAAAAATCTCTTCATCTTCAATAAGTATCTCCCTCATGACCCAAAGGGTTACCCCGCTCATAAACAATTCTTCCCTACTTGTGATAAGAATTCGTATTGGAAAATATTCGAATAAAATTAAGATATTATATGTTCATTAGACCTACTCACTCTGTATGGAAAGCAAACCCGTGTTTTTTTGTTACCACCCTAAAAATTTAACTTGCTTTGTTTTATGATGGTTCCAAAATATTTTAAGCCTGGCCATATTTTAGCTGGACCGCATTTAAAAGTAAGCAGTCTCCTCTAGTTGTCATAGTCCAAAAAGTATTGTTTTTAGGTTTTTCATTACAATAATATATGTCACTTCAAAAACCTTTGCAGATGATACCACATATTGTATATTATTTTAGGAAACTATCATAGATTAAAACAATAATTTTTTGAAGCTGGGTAAAATTTTGAATTAATATTAATTAGGATATTTTATTTAAAACTGTCTAGCTCTCGAATAGACAACACTAAACCCCAAATATTTTGGGTATTTTGAGGGATAACACAAGCGCAATTTTTGTTAATCGATCTAATGTACATACGTATATTGATATTTGGGTATATCAGTCATTAAAATTTTGTCTAGTTTAAGAAAAACAATTATCTTCACCAAAACCATTAGTAAATTTTAAGTTAAAGTGGACGTCCACTAGTACGAATTATATAATGTCAGGCCCTTTCGTAGTACCGAAAAATTCGTATTATTGAACATTTTGTATGTTTAAATTCAAATAATACACATAAAATATAGGATTTTATTTATTTTTGTTTTATTTTTCATGAAAAATTACATAACGAAACAAAATATAATAAATATGTATTATTTCAAATTTCTTGTAAATAAACAGGCATATTTACGTATACGAATTGTTAATGAAAGTACCGTGAGTCCAATGGTTGAAATGAGATATAGAAGGTTTTAAATTTTAATGTTTTTAAAAATATGTGTGCCAAAGACAATTTGCATGTACATATCTGTTCCAAAATGTATAAAACATGTTCAGATAATATAAAATTTAATTAGAAGCTTGAATGGAATATACTTTCATAAACAATTCTCTAATTTAAAATTTTCTCTTAAAAAATTGGAATAGTTAAAGGATCACATATAGTAATGCTTAATCCCATTGGAATGTGGAGTCATACTACTTTCAAAATTGACCGTTCATACATATATAAATAACATTTTACTTATTAGAAAATCCAAAATTAAACATTGTTGTTTTTAACATTGCAAAATGATTCCTACGACCTTTTCAATAACAGCGCTTTTGAAGCTTCAATATTGTTCTCATTGCCGATATCATTAAATTTAATTTCTTCTCTTTGGTCATCGAAATTACAAGAAAAAAAATTAATTACCTTAAATAATTGTTGATTTGTAAATATACATACAGTAAATTGTGTGTATAGGACTTTTAAAAACACAAAACATTTGTAATAAATACAAAAAACTTCAAAATTACTGAGCTAAAGGTGAATGATATCGAAATCATAAAATAAAAACAAAACAAAAACTTCATTCATACGCAAATAAAACCAAAATTCCCATAAAAATGCGTTATTCGTACTATGGAACAGAAAAATTGTGACTTTATTCGTACTATAGAGTAGACAATGCAACAATTTTGCCATTCGTATTATTGGACATTCGTACTATTGGACGTCCACTGTATTTCTTTATTTTTAATTTCTACTAAAATTATGTATTTTTAATTACAATCATTTAAAAAAAATTGTTAATGAAACCATTAATCATAACATCCCTAAAATAATCTGTAAAGCCATTCAAAAGGGTAAAACACTTTGTAGGATCTGTTTTTATGCTTTAAACTGTCACTTTTTGTTACCCTCATCAAATTTAATGTTTTTATTGTTAAAGTAAAAATGACATTTGTGGTTGAACTAAATTCGTTTGGTAAAATAAAAGTTTATTTTTAATAACATCTACTACCACTGAAGTAAACTTATTTTAAATTATAGGAATGCCTAACCTAGTATGTAACATATGGAATTATTAATTTAAAAAGTTTATAATATGTTTATAATAGCTGATATTTAATTTTCTTCTTAGTGTGAACTATGTATATACATTTTCTTCTTAGTGTGAACTATGTATATACATATTTCTAAAACGTTGTCCACTTTTTTCGTGTCTATTACAATAGTAAAACCAAAGAATAAGTAAAGAGAAAATCTAAAACTTGAAATATAATAAGTCAAATAATGCTTTGTTATATTGACAAAAATAGCAGAAAATCCGGATAGAAAAGGAATAATGATGTTCGATTCGTAACAATATGAAGTAGCGAAGAATTGTTCTTTGGGTTGCAAAACTATGTCATGCAAAAAATTAGGCTGATAGAATAACGTGCATTTACAAGGTGAAAATATCGATTATATTATATTTTCTTTTCTAATATACATATGTATGTGGATAAAAACTATGAAAAATAATTGATTATATTCTGAAAGTGTTTGTAAAGATTTAGGGCCTTATGCAACAGCGATAAATTAAATTAGTAATGGTTTACAATACACTTTTTCCATATAAAAACAGGTTTTAACAACCATTGTTAACTTACCCAAAATCCTGGTAATGGGTTGTATTTTCATAACCCCATACTTTTCAATGACTATTTACTTACCGTCTGTATTACTTGAAAGTACTCTAGTAATGACTTTCCTTTAATCTGGAATAGAAGTACTTTATTTTCGGCTTTGCCATTTTGTTTGCATTGATTGTTAAGAATTGTATTCTCACTGGCTCCTTTTTATTATTAAATACAACTTCTTTGTAAGCAAATAATACTTTTTTAACTCCCTTTTTGTAAGCGAGTGTATAAAAGTTTTCGAACGGTTTGGGGGTTTAAAGCTAGTATTGTTCAGAATACAAAGATTTTCGGCTTTTTACATGTTCACAACACGATCGTAGTCGAACTTGTACACAAGAGCGTAAATAATAAAAACACTTCATTTAGTTGCTTGGCTGCATTCAAAATTCAAACACAATTTTTAAAAACAAACGCAACTTACAAAAACAAGAGCAAAATTATAAATATTTTTGTGAAATGCATAACAATAAAAGTAAATAAATAATGTTATACTATGTGAAGAAATTATAATTATTATGTTCATTGATTGCATTTAATCTATAAAAGATAGTAGTGTAGTGGTCCTTTTCTTTCTTTCCACCTCTTTCTGGGGGACTATGGTTTAAATTAGTAATAGTACTTTAAGCTATGAGGGGAATTTTTTACCTCTCAATTTCTTGACTAAAGTTTTCTTTTTCAATTGGAAAATTATTTTAATTTTTTGGCAGGCACATAATATATTTTTAAAAGAATGACTTGCTGCCCGACACTTCGCTAGAATTAAATATTTGGTTTTAATTAAACTTTGAAAACAACAATTTAAAAGATTTTTAAAAGTTCAAATAATTCTTAAATAGTTTTTAATTAATTTGTGGTGGTATGTACAACTTTTAATTATAAGTCACATTCATTTAAAAATAAACCCTGTATAATTAAAATGTCCGAATTTGACCCCCTATAACTCCAGCAGTTTTGTTCGATAGCGGAATAGTTGCTATCGAACTATTCCGCTAATATGTATTATTTACTAATTCTTAAATAGTCATTCAAAATCGATGTCTTCCGATTTATGTAAAAAAATTAGTTTAAAACTTTGCATCCCACTAAGTAACTACAAGGGTCTTAAAGGAAAAGGTCTAGGTTTTTTTTTGACAAAATAGAGGAAAATTTTGAAAAAAATAGGGAAAAATTAAGTAGCAAATATTAAAAAACCTTATTTTGAGTTAAAAAATATATTTTTGATAAATGTCCCACACCGTAAAGCGTTAAATGAAGAAATAGCTACTTGATCTCTTTTAGACAATTTTTGCTAGGATTAATAGGTGAAAAGTTACACTCATTTGAATAAAACACTGTATGACCAAATTGTCCAAATTTGACATTCTCTAAGTCTGAAAGTTCTTGACCTATAGAGCTGAATTTGTTTTTAGTCTACTTGAGTTGGGTCACATGACATGAATAAGCCCATACTTTATGGCATAGAAAAATAAATAGAAGTGTTACTGAGAGTGAAAAATATTACTCTCTCACATGTACAAGTTCTTTGTGAATTTAATACACTTGAATTAGTATTTTAATTTTTGTTTACATAAAATAACAAGAATCTATTCATCATCGCACAGCCCAAAC
>NC_060953.1:31988703-31991401 GCF_022045245.1 Lucilia cuprina
ACTTAAACGCACATAATTCATTAGTAAATTAAGATATCCATATAAAATTTGTTGCAAGCATTGTTCTCACATAAAGAAATATTACCACGAAATCTTTTTCCGATCGGTTCATAATTGGTCATAACTCCCATATTAGTTGCCCTTCCGAAAAACACTTAAACACGTATAACTCATTACTTAATTAATTAAAATATCATACAAGGTCCCCTCCCGAAAATAACTAAAACGCACATTACTCATTACTAAATTAAGGTATCCATATAAAGTTTTGCACAAGTGTTGCTCATATACAGAGAAATAATATTGTGAAATGTTTTTCCGATGGGTCAATAATTGATCATAGCTTAGAAAAACACACAAACAAGGTTCCCTTCCGAAAATCAGAAAAAACGCACATAACACATAACCAAATATTGATATCCATACATTTATCAAAAATATTGCTCTTATATACATAAATTCACTATTAAATTGTTTTACGATCGGTTCATATTTGGTCATAGCTCCCATACAAAGTCCTTTTACGAAAATCTCTTAAACGCACATTACTTATTACCAAATTAAGCTATTGATGCATAATTTGGTAAAAATATTAGTTTAATTAGTACCTCTATTTTTCCTATACTAGGTCCAGCTCCTAAAAGCACTTTAAACGTATTAAAAGAGCATTATCAGTTTGTGTAGAACAAAATTATATATGTATTTGTATTTTGAAAATCTCTAAATCTTTCACACATGCATACATGCACATTATTAAATTTATAATGTTCAACAAATTTTCGAATTGTAATAGATTTAACTTTTAGGATTGTTTCTATTAAAGACATGAGAAAACTTTTTTCTACAAATATAATGAGAAAAGTTATAACATAAAAAAAGTAGCTGGTGGAGGGTATTTAAGATTCGACACAGCCGGATATAGCACTCTAACTTGTTATGGTTCAATTTTATAATATTAAATATATGTGTACAATGGACTATTTTCGTATACAATACGTTAGCATTATTTTTCTATTATTTATTTATACACCCTTAAGAAATCATGAATAATGAAAGCTTATAAATTTTTATTAAAAGTAATAAAATTAAACCATAATAAATTATATATATAAAAATAGTTTTCATATATTTGATCAGACTTTCGTAAGAAATGTCGAAAGAATACTATACCTGAGGTATCAGACATTTGTCCGACTTTAAACAGATTTGTCGAAAATTGCTTCAGAATATCCCCAGGAATTAACATCAGATTTCGTAACGAATTCTGACCGACAACTCTGCTTATTTCTCCGAATTTTCTCAGACAAAGAGTTACGAATTCCGAGCAACCTTTCATACTATTTTCGTAGCGAATTCTGACGAAATTCGGATACGTAATCGGCAACTTGTGGAGACTGTCGGTACGAATTCGGCATTGTTTAGTGGGTGCCCTGATCAAATATAAGAATTCGGGTAAATGTCTGATAAAATGTTCCACAGTTCGTACAAAAGTCTCATAAAGTATAAGAAAATGGCCTGACCGATCGACGTCTGATGAAAACTATTTCATATTTATAATTTATTATGGTTTAATTTTAATAATACTTTATAAGTTTCTATTATTCATGACTTCTTAAGGATGCATAAATAAATAATTGAAACTTATAGATTAATTTTAAAATTAATGAAATTAAACAATAATACTTAAGTATTATATACGAAAATATCATTGTATACATATATTTAAAATTATAAAATTAAACCATAAAAAATGATGTAATTTTTTGCTAATTTTTGTGTATTAACAAAGTTTAAAGAAATTTTAATAATCATCACATATGCAAATGTTGTTTACTTGATTTCCAAAGACCAACTGAGAAAATAAAAATTAAATTACCTTTTAAAGTACAGTTCTTCAAAAAAAAAAGAAAACGAACAATTCTTTCGAAATTGGAACAGTATTAGATTTTAAAGTGGAATTAAAATTTGGAGAAGATACAAAATCTGTCGAAATAATAATACCTAAGTTGTGAGAATTTATTACTCGAAAAATATTTAACCCAACAAACACAAAATCTATCGTTTAAAAAGTTTTAATATATTTGTTTAATATTAAATTTCGATATTTTATGAAATAATAGTTTTAACTAGTTAATTAATTACCTATTTTATTAAATTCCAGACACTTCAAAATAATATTAAAAAATTTAGTTTTTGTTTATTGTTAATTTCAATGCAGTTTAAATATATCCTACACCACACTAAGGGAACGGCATTTTGATTATGTCTTGCGTCAATGCAATGATGTTATCCGTCTATAAAATAAGTTTATTTTCTTTGTATATGCTATATTATGCTATACAAGAATATATATGCATTCAGTAAGATTGCTTGTATTTTAAGTTTCATTTAGTTACCTTCCAAATTATAGAAATTTTCGAAAGTACTATTTGAAAAAAGTACTATAAAATAAAAAATATCATTTAATCAAAAGTTGTATGTTTCTGTGTTGAATATTATATACAATAAAAAAATAATTTTAATGAATGAAAAAGTACCAAAAGTCCCTTTCCCAATAAATTCTCATTTAATAAGGAGCATGTGTTCGGGTTAAACATTATAAAAAATCTAAAAGGTACTATTTGAAGAATAGAAAAGAACCAAATAGTTCCCACTTACAGAATATTATTCAGTCAAGACCATGTATGTAAATATTAAG
>NC_060953.1:31991501-32001175 GCF_022045245.1 Lucilia cuprina
CTTCAAGTGCAGGCACAATGTCAAACTACATATAAAAAAATATAACCAATTCGCTCGGTATTCTGAATTCGCCGATGACTCTACCTTATAAAATTAATATACCTTGTACTAAATCTGCTGATAATTTTTTTCTTAATTCGCCTGGTTTACGTAGCTGTCAAAGTTTGTTATTGTTTACATTTTTATATTTAAAAATATCCGTTAAACGGAGAAAAACTTCGTTAAAAATTTGAACTATTTATGTAAAAAATCTGAAAATACCAAGCATCTCGGAAACAAATATCGTTTTATTTAAATAGTTGCATAATTGGTATGTATACAAATATGTTACTAAGGAAAAATATTTTTTCTATTAAATGTTAACTTATATTCTACTCCGGCGGAGTAATATAATTATCCATTCGCAACAAATATTCATGTATTCGTAATATAATATTTTCATGAATATGTACTTTTTATGTTTATTTCTCACAAAAAATTAAGTTTTACTTAACTTCAGACACTCACCTAAATTTTGCAATTTTGCCACCACCTTATCTGAATTCGCCTTGGCTTCGATATTATTGACTTCGAATAATTTGTGTACAAAAATATTAGAGTTTTCGATACATTTTCTGAAGTATTAAAAGATTAACATCAAACTTGTCTGCACATTGTCGAAAGGGAATTTTAGTGTTACGACGATTATGAGACTAATCTGCACACTACCGAAGGACGATTTGTTTTGTATTCCTCTATTGTTCTTGAGACATAAAAGAGAATAGTCGCCACATTTTCTGAAGTCAAATATAAAATGTCTTTCGAATAATATCTGATAAATCAGCACATAATCTGAAGAGAATTGTTTTTGTAATTTCATCAGACAATTATGCGAATATGTAATATTAATTTCCTTTAGATATTTAACAGAATAGTCTGTACATTTTCTGATATTTTATGCTCATTCATTTTTTTTTTACTTTTTCACTTCTTTTGTAAGAAAACTTTGCGACAACTCTGCACATTATGTGAAAGAATTTTTTTATAAAGATCATGCACAAACCTGTTTAAATTTTGAAATTCGTCAACTATACATTAAAAGGGAATTTCATTTTCTCAGTTGGTCTTTGGAAATCAAGTAAACAACATCTGCATATGTGATGATTATTATACCCTTCACCTTCGTGAGAAGGGTATATATAAGTTTGTCATTCCGTTTGTAATTTCTATAATATAATTTTCCGACCCTATAAAGTATATATATTCTGGATCCTTATAGGTAGCGGAGATGATTAAGCCATGTCCGTCTGTCTGTCTGTCTGTCTGTCTGTATGTTTGTTGAAATCAGTTTTTAGAAGACCCCAGATATCTGCGAGATCCGAATCTTCCATAATTCTATCAGACATACGACCGGCAAGAACGCTATTTAAAATCAGCAAAATCGGTCCATAAATAACGGAGATATAAGCACAAAACCGAGACAACCTCTGAAAATTTCATATAAAATTTAGATTTTTTATTCATGCTCAGACAGAAACTGCAAAAACAAAAACAAAATACATAACAATACGGTAAATATTGTTATTGTAATTTGTTTATAAAAGCAAAGCAGAGCAAGAGCAGCAGAGCAAGAGTAGCAGAGCGAGAGCAGCACTAATGTTTTGTTATTGGCTAGAAATATGAAATTAAGTAGAAGTTAAGTAAACCTATAAAAGGGGACTTTATGGTACTTTTTCGTTCTTCAAAAGGTATTTTTTTGAAATTTGTATAATATTGAACCTAGAAACATGAAATTAAGTATGCATGGCCCGGATTAAGTGAGGACCCAAACAAGGGGAGTTTTTGGTACTTTTTCGTTTTTCAAAAGGTACTTTTTGCAATTTCTACAATATTGAATCTAGAAACATGTAATTAAGTATGTATGGCCCGGATTAAGTGAGGACCCATAAAAGGGGACTTTTTCGTTGTTCAAAAGGTACTTTTTGCAATTTCTACAATATTGAACCTAGAAACATGTAATTAAGTATGTATGGCCCGGATTAAGTGAGGACCCATAAAAGGGGACTTTTTCGTTGTTCAAAAGGTACTTTTTGCAATTTCTACAATATTGAACCTAGAAACATGTAATTAAGTATGTATGGCCCGGATTAAGTGAGGACCCATAAAAGGGGACTTTTTGGTACTTTTTCGTTCTTCAAAAGGTACTTTTTGCAATTTCTACAATATTGAACCTAGAAACATGTAATTAAGTATGTATGGCCCGGATTAAGTGAGGACCCATACAAGGGGACTTTTTGGTACTTTTTCGTTTTTCAAAAGGTACTTTTTGCAATTTCTACGATATTAAACCTAGAAACATGTAATTATGTATGTATGGCCCGGATTAAGTGAGAACCAGTAAAAGGGGACTTCTTGGTACTTTTTCGTTCTTCAAAAGGTACTTTTTACAATTTCTACAATATTGAACCTAGGAACATGTAATTAAGTTTGTATGGCTCGGATTAACTGAGGACCCATAGATGTGGACTTTTTGGTACTTTTTCGTTCTTCAAAAGATACAAAAGGCTTTAAACACATCATGGTGAAGGGTATATAAGATTCGGCACAGCCGAATATAGAACTCTTACTTGTTTTTTTTTAAATTTCTTTAAACTTTGTTAATACATAAAAATTAACAAAAATTACATATTTTTTATACCCTCCACCACCATCAGTGGTGATAGAGGGTATATATAACTTTGTCATTCCGTGTGTAACACCAAGAAATACTCATCTGAGACCCAACAAAGTATATATATTCTGGGTCCTCAAATTCTGAGTCGATCTAGCTATGTCCGTCTGTATGTGTAAAACACGCTCACGAAAAAACGAAGTAATAAAATTTAACCAAATTCACAAAAAATGTTCTTTGTTTTCCTAAGTTGTTTGGTATCGAAAATGGGCAAAATCGGTTCACATCGGGAAAAGTTATGAATCGAAATTTGAAATAACCTCAAAAAAATAGGCATTTTTTAAACATTCTGATGTAATTTTCTCGAAAACTATGCAAGATAATTCCATAAAAATCGGCATACATTCGTTTCCGCACAAGAACTTAATTTCTGTGGAAAATCGCCAGAATCGGTCCACAATTTTATATACCTCCCATACAAAAGTACAAATTCCCGGAAATTTGGTTTTTTGTTAATAACTTCCGTCGTAATGTCAATATCTTCACAAAATTTTAGAAATTGAAATTTTATGACAGTAGAATTTATTCAGAGGAAAAATTTTTTTCATTGCTGAATTAAGATATCGATATAAAATTTGGTACAAGTATTGCTCTTATATACAGAAATATTACAATGAAAGCTTTTTTTGGATCGGTGCATAATTGGTCATAGCTCCAATACAAGGTCCCCTCCCGAAAATCACTTAAACGCGCATAACTCATTACTTAATTAAGTGATTAAATTTGGTACAAGTATTGCTCTTATATATAGAAATATTATAATGAAATTTTTTTTGGATCGGTCCATATTTGGTCATAGCTCCCATACAAGGTCTCCTCCCGAAAATCACTCATTGGCAAATCAAGATATCGATATAGAATTTGGTACAAGTATTGCTTTTATATACAGAAATATTACAATGAAAGATTTTTTGGATCGGTCCCATACAAGGCCTCTTCCCGAAAATCACTTAAACGCACATAACTCATTACTAAAATTAGGTATCGATATAAAATTTGGTAAGAGTATTGCTCTTATATACAGAAATATTACATGAAAGTTTTTTTGGATCGGTCCATAAATGGTCATAGCTCCCATACAAGGCCTCCTCCCGAAAATCACTCAAACGCGCATAACTCATTATGAAATTAAGATTTCGATATCAAATTTAGTACAAGTATTGCTCTTATATACAGAAATATTACAATGAGAGTTTTTTTTTGGATCGGTCCATATTTGGTCATAGCTCCCATACAAGGTCCCCTCCCGAAAATCACTTAAACGCACATAACTCATTACTAAATTAAGATATCGATATAAAATTTGGTACAAGTATTGCTCTTATATACAGAAATATTACAAAGAAAGATTTTTCCGATCGGTTCAAATTTGGTCATAGCTCCCATACAAGGTCCCCTCCCGAAAATCTTTTAAACGCGCATAACTCATTACTAAGTTAAGTTATTGATATAAAATTTGGTAAAAGTATTCTTATATACAGAGAAATAACATTGTGAAATGTTTTTCCGGACGGTCCACAATTGATCATAGCTCCCATAAAAGGTCCCTTTTAGAAAAACACACATACAAGGTTCCCTTCCGAAAATCAGAAAAAACGCACATAACTCATAACCAAATGTTTATATCCATACATTTAGCAAAACATTGCTCTTATGTACATAAATTCACTATAAAATTATTTTATGACCGGTCCATATTTCGTCATAGCTCTCATACTAGGTCCAGAAAATCACTTAGATTCACAATATTTATTACCAAGTAGAATTCTGAAATATTGTCTTTATGTACATAATTGGTCATAGCTCCCATACAAAGTCCTTTTACGAAAACCTCTAAACGCACATTACTTATTACCAAATTAAGCTATTGATACATAATTTGGCAAAAATAATAGTTTTGTATACTTCTATTTCTCTTGTACTAGGTCCAGCCCCTAAAAGCGCTTAAACCGTATTTAAAGAGCATTATCAATTTGTGTTGAACAAAATTTTGTGTAGAACAAAATTATATATGTATTTGTATTTTGAAAATCTATAAATCTTCCACACACATACAAACATGCAAATTACTAATTTTATAATGTTCAATGAATCTTGGAATTGTAATAGATTTAACTTTTGGGATTTTTTCTATTAAAGACATGAGAAAACTTATTTCTACAAATATTTGATCAATTAGAAAAGTAATAACATAGAAGTAGCTGGTGGAGGGTATTTAAGATTCGGCACAGCCGAATATAGCACTCTAACTTGTTATTTTTTGTCTTGTTCCGGTTATTGCAGTGGTCCCTTCAGGATGGCTGTGGTTTAAACACAAAATTACGGGTTATACCTATTCGGGATAAGTTCGGTGCTGTTGCCGAAAAAAATAACAGATACATAAGTGAATATGCTTTACCTGAACACCTGTCGTGTTGACCTTATAAGACCACTTGGTAAGCTTTTGAGACGACTCACCACCACCACTTTGTGGTCCTTAAACTTTGCTAATGTACTCGAGCTACCTAATCTCTGACCATTGCTTAACTACAGAGATGCAAAAACATCACTTCAATATTCAACAACGAATGTGTGATTCGGCAATAGCACCTACAGACGTAATCAGTGGATACACTGTGATCTGGTATGGACAGAGTAAACCCTAAATATACCCTGACTAAGACCACTTGGTAAGTCTTTTGAGACGACTCACCACCACCACTTTGTGGTCCTTAAACTTTGCTAATGTACTCGAGCTACCTAATCTCTGACCATTGCTTAACTACAGAGATGCAAAAACATCACTTCAATATTCAACAACGAATGTGTGATTCGGCAATAGCACCTACAGACGTAATCAGTGGATACACTGTGATCTGGTATGGACAGAGTAAACCCTAAATATACCCTGACATGGAAGGCAAATTCATTGGGTATCACATTTATAAGATACTTTACATACATCATTATTCACTCTGCACACCGACACCATCATTGAGAACAACAACTGAGTAAGTAAGGTCCGTATAACCCTACATCCATCCCCGTATGATATAAATTTGACACCAACTCATTTCCAACGCTGTTATCTCAGCTATAGCACCGAACTTATCCCGAATTATAGACTTTACCGGTGCACCGTCTTTTAAACAATATTCTCTTCCGGGTTTAAAACCGCAGCCATCACGTACATACCGAATGGAACACTCCAAAAACCGGGACAAGACAAATATGGAAACTTAGCCCCGTGGTATCAAATTACAAGGCTGCCTGTTTGGCCCCTGTTCAATTAATTTCAAGGAATGTCCGATGATACATTTAACACATCACCAGTTTATAATCCTGGTATACAGGGAAGAGTTGGTGTCAAAGAAATAAATTACTGAATGTGTCGAGTGTTTTCTCTTGAATTTGGGTCACCTACATCTGTTTATTTTGCCGAAGTTATGTAAAATTTAAAAAATAAATAAAAAATTGCTGTGGTGAAAATGTCAGGAATAATAAATTAAAATGTCGTTACCCAGCAAACACAGAGTGTTCATGTAAAGTCTAGAAAGGTTGTAAATCTTTAAACTCTAAATCGAATGTAAACGTTAAATCCAGTTTCTCTTTTAAAGTTTTCTCTTTTAAAGTTAATGTTTAATATTAAATAAAATTAAATAACATTTTTTAAACGCTTGATTATGTGTTTGTTGGGTTATTTAAAATATGGGGAATATACTAATACTACCATAAGTTTTTTTACTACTACATTCAATCGACACGGTCTTTGACAACAGACTTAGGTCCCTTGACAGCAGAGTTTCCGCTCTATATAGTCTATAGCTATTAGTACAAACTACCCTGGTACAAACTAAGTAGTTGAATGTTTACTTGACATTCTATTAGAATTTTTATATGTTCATTATCTACTAGGGTATTCAATTATTCGGGTTTTTGTCTTATTCGGTTTATTCGACAAATAATTATTTGAAGTTTTACGTTAGCCGGTTAATAATCGGATAATTAAAAATTATTCCGGTTATTCGAATAAAAGGAAAACTAGATGTTATTATTGCTTTTAATAAAAATTTTCTTGATATACACCCTGTAAACAATTTTGAAAAAAAGCAGTCACACTTTGAAAAGTTGATAAGCATGTGAAAATAGATTCCACTTATAGAATTGCGTACTCCGATTTTTATGTCAAAGTTTTAAGACTACAAACGAATATTTAAAATATTTATATGTATTTTATAATGCCAATATTGGTATCAAATGAAAGCTGGGGAATCTGTACATTCTATCTATATTATTTACCTGTCTCACTTAGAGAAAACACGAAAAAGAAATTAAATTTAAAAAGTTCTATTTTCGACTCAAAAACTTTTAACTACTTTTTTATGACAAAGATTTCCTTTTCTTGAAGATTTTTAATTCCTTTCTTGATGATTTAAAATAAATTATATTATTTTGAAGCCAGCTTCGTCAGCCTCATTTGAAATTAATATTAATATTAATTTAATTAATATTAATTTAATATAAATTTGAATTCCATCTTTTGAAATTGGATGTCTTTTAAACTTTAAAGTCCTTTTAACAGGAGCATAATAGCTGATTATGATAAAAACTGAGTACACAAAGTTAATACTTAATGGTCCAAAACATCTATGCGTACAGTAGTACGCATGTTACTGAAAACTTATTAGAAATACTTAAGAACAATGTCCCAAAAAAACTGGTTATAAAAAAAGCGATATAATTATTTACATGATTTCTTTACCAAAAATCATTAATAAATTTTCTTTATTATAGAAAATTGATCAAGAAATTAAAGAAAGAATTAAGAAAAGAAGAAAATTTATTACAAAAATATTAAATTTTGTAGAAAATACATAGAAATTTACTGCTAAATAGTGAGTTTTTCTTAATCGGTTAATTGACTGAAATATATTCGGTTTATTCACTATTTGAAATTTGACAATTTCATTTATTCGAACGATTAATCGTCAAAAATTAATCGATTAACCGAACGACGATTAATCGTTTCTTATCCATTAATTTACGAAGCCCTTTTTCAAAAGTCTTTACACTAGCCTATATTATAATCTACATCATAGCCAAATTTAAACTATAACATAGTCTAATAAACTATAGTGTATAGCTTAGTCTCTAGTACACACTGTACTCTAGTATATTTCAGACTACAGTCTAGCCTAAAGCATAATACTAAACTATAGTGTAGTTAACATTCTGCATTTCAGTCTACTTTTAGAGCAGGCTTACTTTAAGTCTATATACAGTTTAAACTAGATATAGGATATATCATACCGAATATAATAACACCTTACATTTGTTTCCCTTTAGTTGCAAATATACACTGACTCAAATAAGTCTCCGTTCAATATGTAGTTAAAAATATATGTTATATTTTCTAAAATATTTGTCTGATATAAAAAATTGTGATAATGTGATAATGTTCTAATAAATTTTCTAATTATTAAAATTTAATACAATACTCTTAAGTTTTTGTAAAGTATTTCTAAAGTGCAACACTTCTATAATCAACTCAAAAAAGTCTACGTACATCATAAGGCTTAAAACTAAAACGTGTCCTAAATTCAGTAAGCATCGTTTTAATAGCGAGTTCAAAGAAATTCACCTTGGGGTAAGATCTCAAACACTATTTTTCACAGATTGCGACAAATTTACTATTGATTTTGGTGTGAAAATTCCGCAATTCCACATGAAATAGATTTTTTTTTAAGATTGGTTTGTTAGAAATTGTTTTGTTTTAATAAATAAAATTTTAAATTTCAGACAATAAGTCATTTCCTATATTAAATATTTTAATATTATATAACATTTAAGTTTGATAGTTAAAATCAAGGCGAATTCATATAAGGTGGTGGATAATTTTTTTCTTATTTCACCTGGTTTTCCTAGCTGTCAAAGTTTATTATTGTTTACATTTTTACATTGAAAATGTCCTTTAAACGGAGAAAAACTTCTTTAATATTTTGAATTATTTATGTAAAAAATACCAAGCATCTCGTAAACATATATCATTTTATTTAAATAATGGCATAATTGGTATGTATACAAATATGTTATTTAAGAAAACAAAATTTTTTCTAATAAATGTTATCATATTACACAATATTGTTTTATATTTTATATAAAAATTGAGTAGATAGCGTGATTAATTAAAAAAATCTCTTCTTGAACACTTAATATTAAGAAACGCATATGAAGTATTTATCCGGCTGGCGGCAGCTGACTTCTAAGTTATGGCTTAATTTTGAAATCTATTAAATGTTAACAAAATAAACAATATCGTTTTATATATACACTATGTAGATAAACAGATTAACTAAAAAGGTCTGTTCCGGAACGCTTTATAAAAAAATCCATATAAGGTATTTACCAGTCCGGCGTCTGCTACATTATGGCCAAATATTGAAAATTACTCCGCCGGAGTATAATTATCCATTCGCAACAAATATTCATTCATTCGTAATATAATTTTTTCACAAATATATACTTTTTATGTTTATTTTTCACAAAAAAATATGTTTTACCTAACTTCATGCACTTATTTAAATTTTGCAAATTAAGCCGCCGGATTAGAATTTTTCGCTTGAAACAAACATTATTCAATACAGAATATATTTTCCTCACAAATTTTAATATCTCCATTTTTTAATATAATATAAACATTTCATCAAATGAATTCGCCGTACTTATGGTTTTTGACATTTACGAAAACCAAAGCAAAACAAAATACATGGGAAATGTTGTTGTTGCAGAACTGCCACCACCTTATCTGCATACGCCTTGATCAAAATATTGTAACCTCATAGTAGCGACCAAAGCGAATTCAAGAAAGGTATTACTCAATCCAAGATATATTAATTATAAGGTAGTGTTATCAGAACAGCTGATCGTTTTTTGCTACTATGTTCATTTTTCGCCGTGGTGTAGAATTAATGTCAAACTTTGTTTA
>NC_060953.1:32001275-32022625 GCF_022045245.1 Lucilia cuprina
GGGATAGTAAAATGTATTATTTAAATAATTATTTAATATCGTCCGGAGTAATTATGCATGTAAAAGTATAATTCTAAATTGCAAGCTTGTCTTTACTTCCTGTCCACGTAAAATATGTAGCACATTCGTCTGTTATAATTTTTTTATAGAGTATCTACTAAAAGATGCGACAACCTCTCCGCCTATATGTTTTATATTTTTTTCTGTAAACTATAGCTGTTTATACCCTACACCACTTTAGTGGGAGGGTATATTGGGTTTGTGCTGATGTTTGTAATAATAATATTGGCCCAAGAAGAAATTATACTAATCGGCTCAAAATCTTTTTCTTATTCGATTTAGCTATGTCCGTCCGTATGTCCGTCGTAGACACTCACGAAATCTATAATTATGGGGCCTCACTAATCACATTTTATTTTTGTTTTAGGGAATTACTTATATGGTTGGCCTCGCCCGTCTATAATTTCTGTAGTTTGATTACACCGTGTTTAAGCCTTATTAGGGAGTGCAGTTGCATGTATGGGTGAAATAATGGGTCGATCTTAACTATTTTCAATAGGCTTCGTCCATGGTCAATAGAAGATTATGTACCAAATTTTATTTAATCGACTCAGAAAATGATTCTGAGCCTATTGGTATATTTGAAGGTGGATTGAAGCACAAACTCAATATACCCTCCCCACTAAAGTGCTGTAGGGTATAATAATAAATAACTGGTTAGTGTATTATATGTACGGCCATAGCCGACTATATTTTCCTACTTGTTCGAGTTATGAATCTGATATATAATCCCAGTTCGAGAATCTCAGGTCTATCTACCTGTTGTCATGCAACAAGTCAAAGAAATATACTTTCGAATTGTAATGATATGCATAACACGAAAACAAGCTAGCTGACCTGTAAAAAATACATTAATAAAATTATTTTTACATTAATTTGTTTTCATAAGGTTGCCTGCCTTGGTAAAGGACATTAAACTCTATCTTCTCTATAAGCTGTTTACATATGTATGTATGTACGTATATGCGAGTAAAAAGAGCAATAAATTTATTTCTTTTGTTTGTTTACCTTTCCAACTTTGCAATTTATTGATGTAATAAATAAGTTTATTTTAGTTTATGCTAAAGCATGATTAAGCGAGTAAGAATAT
Organism: Lucilia cuprina; assembly: GCF_022045245.1. Classification (NCBI taxonomy): domain Eukaryota; kingdom Metazoa; phylum Arthropoda; class Insecta; order Diptera; family Calliphoridae; genus Lucilia; species Lucilia cuprina. Next base: position 32,002,426 of record NC_060953.1, read on the forward strand.
ATAATATATAGTCGGGCCAAACCATACAATACCGTACACTAGTGAACAGTATATAAAAAATGTGGATAATTTTTAATAATAGAGTTATTAAATTGTTTTTTTTCCTCATTACGAAAATCATCAGTAACGTTCAAATTTGCACAATACTGGGTTTAAAAGCCCCATTTATGGGGTACGGTTGTATGGGGGTTAGGTGAAGTAATGAACCTATTCAAACAATTTTCAATAGACTTCGACTTAAAAATTTAGTTTGATTACAAGGTTTACATTAACGGAAAGACAAAGCCATATCGATTCAGAAAATGATTCTATGCCGATTGGTATACATCAGCACAAACCCAATATACCCTCTCAACTAAAGTGGTGTAGGTATAAAAATATAGAAGGTTGTTTCAATTTAAGTTGAGTTGGTCAACTACTTTTTCGTCATTGTTATTATTTCTTAATGGCGATTGGGATTGTGGTTTTTGCCAAGCTTTCGATAGAATTGCGTTCCAAACTGTGCGATAGGTTTATTTCTATTTAATAGGCCGACGAACGCTAAATAAATTGTAACAAGGTTTTTAATTGTTTCGTAAATATGGAGAATTGTGGAGAGGACTTCGGAATATATATGCTTGTAGTGGCGCCCGAAATGAAAATATATGCAGTCGGTTCGATTTTTTTACAACTATAAAGATTCACAACCGTAAGTATATATCTGTATTTTCTTCTGGATCGATATCTATCCTATTTATTTTCAATCTAAAATATCTATATCTCGAGTAGGTACAATATAAAATATTTATCGTCTCGCGTCGATCTAATATATCCTGTTTGTCGTATTTGTCATATCTCTAAAAGATTTTCTATATATCTATATATCTATTTATTTATCTTTTTATTTATCTATTTATCTATCTATCTATCTATCTATCTATCTATCTATCTATCTATCTATCTATCTATCTATCTATCTATCTATCTATCTATCTATCTATCTATCTATCTATCTATCTATCTATCTATCTATCTATCTATCTATCTATCTATCTAGCTCCTTATCTACAATGTTGACAGCAAATACTGAAAATAGATCAGTAGTAAAGCAACTCCAAAAACAAAAAAATATTAAAAGGCAGCAGATGCTGAACCAAGCTCGATTATTAAAACTGATATGAAGGAGGAGTTAAAAAACATCTGTAACAAATAGTAAAATATAGATCGCGACGCAACATCAATATTATTTGAAAGCCTCGAAAAATAAATTTCAGATGCTTCCCTATAAGAACAGTGACAGTCATTTGACCGGTCAATTGACTGGCACTACTGAGAATGTATCCATTATTGCGAAGAGCAAAGCTCCCATCACTTTCTTAAAGGCAATATGTAAAAAGTGATGGCATCATTTGTGTACATGTGATGTTGCATCGCCCTTGCACTTATGTGTTCTATCGACTTTTAAAACATATATTTGATATGCTCACTCTTTTGTTGTTTGCTAATCATGGATGATATACATATTAGACACGATTGACTAATCATGCTTGATGGATATATCCGTCAAATCTGACGGCTATACCAATTTATAACAAAACATAATTTATTAATATTTTAAGATTGTCAATTTGAATAATATTGTAACTATGTATATACATAAATTACTAACCTTACATATGTAAAATGGTGAAAAAATGGTGATGCTCCTAACTTGTGGAAATAATTTTTCTGCAAAGAAATACATAAGTATGCATAAATATCGAAATATAAAAATATTACCATTTATTGATTAAACTTCGAATTGTTTATTTTCCGATCCACTTCCTGCTCTTTTTAAAAATTTAATTTTTTTAATAATTCACTTTATTTTTAACAATTAAAAGATTTTGACCTGGTTCACACTAGGGAACTTTTGTTGAGAAACTTTTGATTTTGTGTGTGAGAGAAAAAGATGGTTGATATTTCTTTCTCATAAAAAGTTTCCAAGTGTGAACCAGGTCTTTGTAACAATTTTTAATTATTTGTTTCTTGATCTTTGGTTCACGCAAACAATTATTTTGTAAAGACGAAAAATACAACTCTGTAACACAGTAACAGTCATTTTGCATTGTTGATGGAATCATGTATTAATTTTTTCCAGCAATTCTATAAAAAAATTTTGCAAGATCATTTGGTATGTGTTAGTTTCGGTAATTCATTTCTTATAGGGTATAAGTTTACGACACACATCGGCAGAGCGTAATATTTTCTTTTAACAGAAAGTATGTAATCGCGATCGCGATTCTTCACAAGCAATTGCAAAGATTGCAAACTTTCAAAAAAATTCCTTCATGTAAAAAATCCATTTTCTTCAGGAACCACTAAATTTTCCCCAAATTAACCACTGTTTCTATCTGCCATATCTTTCCAAAAGCATTCCGAGCGAAGATTCCACCGTCGACTTGAGTTTGACAGTGCTCCAATATCAACAAATAAAAACTTGTAATCGGCCATTAGGACAATACTAAATGTATTTTTTTAATTATAATGATTCAGAGTTTCAATTGCTCCAAGGCAATTGAAACTCTGAATCCTGTTTTCACATAAAACCTATTAATATACAAACAAATAAAAAGGAACTGGTATAAAGTTATTTTGGAATGATATGTTATAGATCAATTCTAATCATGTTGATTAATTCTTATCATCATGATTTATTGGTCGAACCTACCGTCATTGTAAACGTTGCCTTACCAACAGATATGTTTTGACCATTATTAACATAATGTTCAAAATTATTATTGTTTTTTATTTGCTGCATTTTTTAACTTTTTATTTGATATTTTCAATGTTTTTAACAATTCGTTTAATATCCCAATTGTGCGTATACCATAAATGAAATGGTCGATTCAATGTGAGATTTTAAGTGTTGAACACTGTCAAGAGATTACAGAGTTAAAAATGTATGACAAGAAAGGCGATATTTTAACTTTAATTTAAATGTAAATTTAGAAAAAACATTGCCATATTTAGAAAACACATTAAGCAGTATTTGAAATATATGTATGTGTAAGATACAAGTTTAATCTAATGATTCTTATTCGAGCAGTATTTATAACAGGAAACTGTAAATATTATTCACAAAAAATGGAACATATTTTTAAAACACTCACTTATACAACTCAAAGGAGAGGTTTTATATTTGCATATTCATATGTATATAGAGCATACAAGCGCAGCGAGCTCTCTGGTTTATTTTCCAACACACGTACATGACTTCCACACTAAGAGAATGAGAGCTTGGAAGTTTCTTGATGGAGTTACACATAGAGAAATCTTTGTTGCTAAAAATTCTTGTTTGCCGAAAGTTATTTTTTCATATGACAATGTTTGATATTTAATATTTATTTAAATTTTAAAATATATCGAGAAAAATTATTAATTAATACGTAAACAAATTTATTTGAAAACTTTTTTTCTGAGAATACACCTAACGATCCATTATTTGTTTCATTTTTCAAAATCTTCCATTATTTCTTTACTTTTATTTACATGGAGTATTTTTTCATATGACAATGTTTGATATTTAATATTTATTAAAATTTTAAAATATATCGAAAAAAATTATTAATTAATACGTAAACAAATTTATTTGAAAACTTTTTTCTGAGAATACACCTAACGATCCATTATTTGTTTCATTTTTCAAAATCTTCCATTATTTCTTTACTTTTATTTACATGGAGTATATATTAAGATTCATTTAGTATCTAAAATTGCAAATAAATGCGTTTCCGAAAAATAATAGGTCGTGTTTAAATTTTTTCCAATCCTATTCATAAAAAATCCAGAAAATTTAATGTACTTTTTGTTATTTATAATAGAGTACACTGTATAGTAGTGAAGTCACTACACTAAAAACGGTAAAAAATTTTACAAATTTTTCTTTCAGTGCATGGAATACAAAAACACAAAGTGAAGTAGTGTTAGTGTGGGAAGAAAATTTTACGCTCTGCCGATGTATGATATAGAGGCCTATGTAGGGGAAGTAAAGATCATTCTTTTATTTGCCGTTTAAAATCAAGAATTAATGGGAGAGTAGTAAATCAATGATATGAACCTAGAAATATAAAATAGCAGTAATGTTTCTTAATTTTGTCAAATATACTGCAATTATATTGCCTTTAGCACTGATTATAGTTAGAATCAGGGTACACTAAACAGGTATATGCATCACTACAACAATACAAAAACAACATGTATTTTGTTTTTGTAATTGTATGAGCTCAATGTCAAAATAAATTAAAATATTTTTTAATGTTTGTCTTTTAAAAAAATTCTTAATTTTATTTCAAAAAACATGCAGTGATTTTAAATGGAATTTTAAGGGATATGCATGTTTATATACTTATATTAAGGTGGATGCTATTGGTAAATGTTACAGAGGAATTGGCAGAGGACCTGACAAAAGCAAGATTTTGGAATAACCTGATTTGTGCCACGAAATTTGTATCTTTAGCTACAAAAGTTTGGCAAACGAAAGTGGGCGAAAACGGGCGCAATACTAAAGATTGTTGATATCTGAATTGGCCTGATTTGTGCCAATAAAGTTGTGTTGTGGCTACCAAAGTGTGGCTAAAGACAACAGCCTTCTCAACGTGCGCAATACGGGGGATAGTTGATATCTGGAATGACCTGATTTGTGCCATTAAAGTTCTATTCTAAACGGATGAAGTTTGGCTAAAGACAGCGGACCTCAGAAAGGGCGCAATGCGGAAGATGGTTGAAATGTATTTTTTGTGCAAACAATATTATTTTTTTACAAACTAAACATTTTAAATTTTTTTATTATTAAAATTTTATTTTGTTTCAAATAAACAAAAACATATTTTGACAGAGAAGGTATGCAAATAAGAAAACAAAAAAATTATCAGCTGTTCGATTGCATATACCTGTTTAGTGTACACTGGTTAGAATGATATATTTTTATAATAAGCAAAATTAGAGTTTTCGAATTTAATTTAAAAATATTTTAGCGAATTTATAAATTAATTTAGAAAAGCATTTGCTTTATAGTGAAAAAAAATACAATTGTTAATGTCACTAACTGCATATTACAAATATTTTAAATTTTATCATTTCTATGACATATTTTAATGATATTTTTTTTATATAATTTAGAAAGTTTCAAATACACGTCGAAAAATTCTAGATTTTATGAACTCGGAAGCTAACTAGATTTAAGATGGCTTGATGAAAGACATTCAAATGTATCTAAATACGTCACTTTCGGAGACAGAAAGTTTAGAATAGTGGAATGAGCATCAAAAGGTAAAACAAAAATTAAAACAAAAATATATTTTATGTATATTGGCCAACATATTGTTTAGAATATCGGCAAATGGCTGGAACCTGCATAGTCGGAAAAAGATCGAGACTTAATCCGTCAACAGTGAAGAAACAATTGTTTGTTCATGACAATTTCAAATTGGTAATAAAATAGTATACTATTTAAATTTATTTCCTTTCTTATAACTTTTGTTTTGTTTGCAGGTATCATCTTTGACGAAAAACTAGATTTTGAAATAAAAAATTTCACTTAATATTAAAGTGAAAATTGATTAATTTTATAGTAACATTAATTTGAAACAATTAAAAGTAAAAAATAAATGAATAATAAAAATTTATTAAAAAATTTATTCAAGTTTTCAACAAATAGATTTTATTCAAACAAAATATATTTGAATAAAAAAAATAAAACAAACATTTTAGAATATAATTTAAGATTTCATCACTTTATTATCACTTTATATTAAAATAAAAATCGCTTAATTATACCCTTCACCTTCGTGAATATAAGTTTGTCATTCCGTATGTAATTTCTATAATATAATTTTCCGACCCTATAAAGTATATATATTCTGGATCCTTATAGATAGCGGAGTCGATTAAGCCATGTCGTCTGTCTGCTGAAATCAGTTTTTAGAGGACCCCAGATATCGGCGAGATCCGAATCTTCAATAATTCTATTAGACATGCTTTCGAGAAGATCGCTATTTAAAATCAGCAAAATCGGTCGGTAAATAACGGAGATATGAGCAAAAATCCGAGACAACCTCTGAAAATTTCATCAAAAAATTGTTATAAAAGCAACAACAACACTGTATATAGAAAAAGATGTACACGTGTGTGTGTAGATGTATTTGGTTTTATTCAGCTGTGTATTTTTTTGTATGTTTGGAATCCAAACATACAATATATACAGAGCAAAAAAATATGATTTTCATTTTTTGTTAAAATAAAATTATTTTCCCTTTTGCTTTGCAAATATATTTTTTAATGAATAGAAAAAAGTATTTAAAACGTTTTCAATTATATGAGAGTAGATTGTGAGTTATTGTACAATATTTTTTTATGCGAATAATGTAAGTTTGAAATTTAAAACTAACACAAATTTTTTCCAAGTGCTTTTTAAAACAATTTTTTTACGATAAACAAAATCTACGTCTCGTCAATGTTTACCAGCAATGAATACGAAAGTGTTGTTGTTTTACTCTTGCTTATATACTGTTAAGAACAACAACAACATATTGCTAAGGTTAAGCGCATATAAGTGTATAGAAAACTCACTGTCAATAGCTAAGCGCATTTACAAAAACAAAAGAGTAACAAGCGCATAGGACTTGGGCACCCTTGGTTTGGATGCTGTTTGCGTCATTGCGTCATTGCGTTGTTATTTTTGTTTTTCTGTGTTTTTCGTTATGTATGTTTAGATGTCTGTTGGTTTAGACGCCTTGTGTATTTTGTGTTTTATTTCGTTTAGCGTTGTTGTTCTTTTTGTTTAGCTTTTGATGTAATAATAATGTAGTCGGGAAAAAAATTAAAATTTATAAAAGATGTTTAAAATACACTATGGTGAAGGGTATATAAGATTCGGCACAGCCGAATATAGCACTCTTAGTTGTTTTATAGTAATATTAATTTGAAAACAATTTAATGTAAGAAATAAATGAATAACAATAAACTAAAGAAAGTTGTCAGTTTTTTCTTTTTTTACAAATTTTTTTATTCAAGAAAAGTTTTAAACAAACAAATATTATTAAAAAGAAATATATTTAAATACAAAAAAAAATTAAATAAACATTCAAATAAAATTTTTTAACAAAAAATTTTGAACAAATAGATTTTTTATCGATAGTAAAATATTTGTTATTTTAATATTATTAATATGATTCTTATTTAATATTTTTTTATTCTAAAAAGTTTTCAAAAAAATTTATTTCATTCAATATATCAAGTAGATATTTTAGAATTTTTATTCATTTTTTTTGTAAATGGATGTCAAAATATATGTAATTAAAAAAATAATAAAATAAAAACTGTATTTTAAAATAACATTTTTTTATTCAAGAAAATTTTAAACAATTGTAATATTTGAATACAAAAAAAATCAAATAAAAATCTTCGAATTTTTATTCCTACACCCAATTTACGCGATTTTTTTTTCATGTTTGCCCAGACGTCTGTTTTCATGTTTTTCGTTGGTGGTGAGCGGGATACAGAAAAATGGGGCGTAACAAAAGAACATGGTTTAGGATTTTAATGTTTTTCATTTACGCTGTAGCGTTTCAAATTTTAAAATATTAAAAACCAAAAAAAAGTATCTTAACATATAATTTTACAGTTATAAAACATTGATTTATATTAGAAATCTTGGTTTCAAATGTATTTTTCATAGTTAAAGTTATTTTCATAAATTATCTGCGATTTTTATTTATAAAAAAATTGCATTAGTAGTTAGCTGTATAAAATCATGTCTGGATAATATCTTCTAATTGGCGTTCGCGTACTTTTTTATATATTTTTTGATTGGGAGTAATAAAAAAATCAGAAAAGGCATGTGAAAGTTAATGATAAATATGTGACTGAAAATTAAAAAGTTTCTATGTTGCTTGATGCCGTAAATGTTGATTTTAAAGAAAAGTATAAATTATTTTCTGTTATAATATATTTTTAAGTATTGCAATCGTTTTTATATGTCTTTAGGTAAACTAAATGGTGTGAGAGAATATAAATTCTCTTCTACCAGTCTATTATAAAGGTGTGCTGATATATGATTCCTTTTTTGATTTTCTTTTTAATTTGGATAAGAAATTTTCAAATGCACTTGGTACACATTTGTTTTTGTAAATTCGCATAGCTATAGGCAGTGTTTTTTCTATACACTTGTATGCGCTAAGATCTGGTTCACACTGGAAAACTTTTGTTGAGAAACTTTTAATTTTGTATGTGAGAGAAAGAGATGGTTGATACATTTTTCTCTCACACACCAAAATCAAAAGTTTCCTAGCGTGAACCAGGTCTAAGCACTAGCAATATGTTGTTGTTCTCTACTGTACACTTTCGTATTCTTTGCATGTGACATTTGATCCATGCTAAAAGCATTGACTTTACTATTCCCAAACAAACAATATGCATGTAATCATAAGGAAAATGTTTCGCAATATCAATAGGAAGCTGTTCTATGTACATTTAAACAACAATTTTCTCTATTTCCTTTAGATAATTTAGTTCATCAATAAACTGTTTCAAGAATAAGTTACAGTTACCAGGGTTTGAATTTCCATTAAACGCTCCTATAACAAAAACACTATCAGTTGTGTTTATGTTTCTTAAAATGGTATATTTGAACTCTTCAATTATTATTTATATTCAAACCTAAAATCGACTACTTTGCCAAAAATTATTTTATTTTTATGTATATATTTTTTCTGATAGAAAGAAAACTATTTTGATTATTATATTTTTTGTTGAATATTTGATATGTCTATAAATAATTTTTCATTTTCAAAATTATAATCATGTTGGAAAACAAATTAATAAAAAACATAATTAATGAATTGAAGCATCATGTTAGAAAAAAAAATAATAAAGAACATAATTAAGCATATTAGAAAATTTTAAAAAATTCTAATACAGAGTTTCTCGCTAGTATTATTCAGAATACGAAGATTTACATGTACACAACACGATCATAGACGAACTTATTAACAAAGTAACTTTCCACTAAACAATTTTTGCCGAATCCGTACCGACAGTTCGAATTTCCTCAGACGAAGAGTTCCGAATTCCGAGCAACCTTTCATACGATTTTCGTAACGAATTCTGACGAAATTCGGATACGAAATCGGCAAAAATTGTTTAGTTGGAATTTACTTTGTTGATTAGTTCGTCTACGATCGTATTGTGTACATGTAAATCTTCGTATTCTGAACGTATTCTGTATTATAATTTTATTTTATATTAGAATTTTATAAATTTTTTTCCAACATGAGACATTGAGCCTTTTTCTCAGGGGTGAGCACGCAAGCGTGTCGAGTTTGTAGGCAAAGGGGGGAATGAAGAAAATGAAGTAGCAAGACAGACACGAATCGTAATTTGAGGGGTCTTTCGACATTGCTTTCCCTTCATGTTCGTGATTTTGCTTATGGCTTTATATCTATGACCTGGTTCACACTAGGAAACTTTTTTTTTTGGGAAACTTTTGATTTTTGTGTGTGAGAGAAAGATAAAGAAATATACACCATCTCTTTCTTTCACACATAAAATCAAAAGTTTCTCAACAAAAGTTTCCTAGTGTAAAGCATGTCTATACTGCTCTCACTCTTTATGCTGTGACTACTCTCATACATGATTTAGTGTTGCCAATTGCAATAATTAGATTTTTTACATATTTCATATAATTTAAAAATATTTTTTTTCAAATGTTATGAGTATTAAAATGTTATTATATGTTTAATAAAAAATAAATAACTATAAAAAGAACTAAAACATACAGCTAATAGTACCAAAAATATATATTTTAAAGTATTTTAGTATTTTTTTCATAAATTTTTTATATACATTTTTACTTAAATAATTAAAACAATATTTAATATAACAAATATTAAAGAAATAGATTTATACCTTTATAAAATATAACAATAAATTAAGAATTATAAAAAATGGCTACTCTTACACTTATAATTTCAAAAAGCAGGCATGCCTTAAAAGTCTCAATGTAAACATTCAAGATTTTACGAAGGGCATTTAAATGAAAATTGAGAAAAGCCCCGGGGGGAAAAGTCTCATGTAAAAGAGGATTTTGATGGGTAAAGAGTCTGAATTCAATAACACACTGCTACAAATGATCGTTTCCATTGGCCAGAACTATATTTAAACAAGTATGAATGTATAGTCGGGCGTAGCCGACCATATGATACCCTACACCAGTTAGTATGTATGTTAAAAATGGGGGTTATTTAAAAAAATAAAGCATTTGATTTGTTTTTTAACTTTTTTTAGGAATATTTTTATTTTTTTTTTTTTGCACAAAAAGAGATTTTTTACAAGAGAGCTCAAAGGGGAATAGGGCAAAATATGGCCCTATCCTTATAAATGTTGGTAGAGGGAGTTAAGTCTTCTTCAATATTATTATTCTAGAATTTTATTAAAGTGTCATTACTGTTTGTAAGTGAATTTTGACCTTTAAGTCATTTTCTGAAGGGGAGTTTGTATGGGGCCTAGGGTCAAATGAAGCCCGATCATTACAAAAATCGCTAGTGTCATTTATAGTTCTATAAAACTAAGTTTTGTTGACTATTGAAGCCAGAGATGTTATCTTTAACGTCGCGTAAATAAAATATTTTACTTCCAAAAGCTTAAATATATTACTTTAACCTTTTATATTATGTTTTACTTTCAAATTTCAAAGTGTAAAATTCAATGTAAAATATATCAGTTAGCCCCGTGTTAAAAATTAAAGAAGGACATGGTAGAATGACACTTGAACTCTCCTATATATCCTCCAAAAAAAATCAAGTTTTTTAAACCTTTATACAGAATATCATAAGAAATATAAGTTTATATTGTGTTGTTAAATTTTATACAGAGCTATCCACTACTTGCAGTGTTTATATACTTCCTTTTGTTATTGGAATAAAAAATATATATAAGGTTTTTTTATTAAAGATAAATTTTCTCAATGAAACAAATTACATCATCAGAGAAAATTTTAACTTTTATTTTTTTTTTATTTTATTATTTTTTTTATTTTTTTTTATTTTATTATATTAGTATCTATTGGTATATAAACAATGGTATTAGTCCTTAATCCAAAAAACCGATGTTTTAGAAAATCTTCTTTATAATCATCTTCAGTAAGGTAGATAAAATTAAAATTTTTAAATTTTTAGGGTTTTTTTTTGACACCAGTCATATACAAGTAATGGTGTTATTATTTGATTTATTAAAATTTAAATAAAACAAGTTAGAATGCTATATTCGGCTGTGCCGAATCTTAAATACCCTCCACCAGCTACTTTTATGTTATTACTTTTCTAATTGATCAAATATTTGTAGAAATAAGTTTCCTCATGTCTTTAATAGAAAAAATCCCAAAAGTTAAATCACAAATTGATAATGCTCTTTATATACGGTTAAAGCGCTTTTAGGGGCTAGGAGAAATCGAAGTATACAAATCTAATATTTTTGCCAAATTATGTATCAATAGCTTAATTTGGTAATAAAAGGACTTTGTATGGGAGCTATGACCAATTATGTACATAAAGACAAAATTTCAGAATTCTACTTGGTAATAAATATTGGGAATCTAAGTGATTTTCTGGACCTAGTATGAGAGCTATGACCGATCGGAAAAAGATTTCGTGGTAATATTTCTTTATGTGAGAACAATGCTTGCACCAAATTGTATATGGATATCTTGTACCAAACTTCATATCGATATTTTAATTTAGTAATGATTTTCGGGAGCGGACCTTGTATGAGAGCTATGACCAATTATGGACCGATCCAAAAAAGCTTTCATTGTAAAATTTCTGTATATAAGAGCAATACTTGTACCAAGTTTTATATCGATATCTTAATTTTGTAATGAGTTATGCGCGTTTAAGTGATTTTCGGGAGGGGGCCTTGTATGGGAGCTATGACCAATTATGGACCCATCCAAAAAATTTTTCCTCTGAATAAATTCTATTGTCATAAAATTTTAATTTCTAAAACTTTGTGAAGATATCGACATAACGACGGAAGTTATTAACAAAAAACCAAATTTCCGGGAATATGTACTTTTGTATGGGAGGTATAAGAAATTGTTGACCGATTCTGTCGATTTTACGCAGAGATTAAGCTCTTATATAAAAACGAATGTGTGCCAAATTTTATGGAATTGTCTTGCATAGTTTTCGAGAAAATTACATCAGAATGTGTAAAAAATGTTAATTTTTTCGAGGTTGTTTCAAATTTTGATTCATAACTTTTCCCGATGTGAACCGATTTTGCCTGTTTTCAATACCAAACTGCTTAGGATAACAATAAATATTTTCAGTGAATTTGGTTGTTGTCCTTGGCTTAGTTTTAACGTGAGCGTGTTTTAGGCAGATAGACGGACATAGCTAAATCGACTCAGAATTTCATAAGGACCAAGAATATATATACTTTGTTGGGTCTCAGATGAATATTTCTTGGTGTTACACACGGAATGACAAAGTTATATATACCCTCTATCACCACTGATGGTGGTGGAGGGTATAAAAACAATTTTTAAAAGTAAAAAATATATGTATAATATACATATATGTATAATAAACCTATATAAAACATTTATTATATATTTTTTTATATTTATATTACATAAACTCATACCTCCTTTTATTTACATTTCTTCATATAAAAATGATTTAAACAATACATTATACATACATCGAAACCGTAATTTCAGAAAAAAATCGGTTGAGATTTTTTTTGGATTTATTTAAACTTTTATGTAAAGAAAAATTTTCTAACCGCACTAATTCAAATTCGCATAAAACGAGTTTTGACTGTACATTAAAAAATAATTCTAATATTTCGGAATTATTAATAACTTTTTCTAATATTAAATTCAGGGGTAAACATTTTCTGAAAAGAACACGCTATAGATTTACAAAGTACATTTTTTTTAACAAAAAGTACATTTTAACGAAAAATGAAGAATAAATACACTATTTATGCCAGAAAAGAAATCACCATAAGATACTGCTTTTGAACACTACTTCCAAAAATTTTGATAATACGAACTGAATTTATGCCATAGCTTTTGTGGCTGAAATTAAAGACATTTCCGACAGTTGTAGTTCAACAGATGTTCCGAAACTAGAAAACATTGCATCTTTTTCTTCACAGGTGTGTTTTATGTAGCGTTGAAATAATTTTTCGCTTTTAAGTTTATTTTTTTAGTCTTTGATTTTGTGGATATTGTTGACGTTTCGTTTTTTGAAATGATGGAGAAGCTATCTTGACTGTATTCGAAAAATTCCATATTTACTGTTTTAGGGCTAAGTTCAATTACTTCCTTTTCACATATATTCTGAAGATATAAAGTCAATATATTATTTTTTAAGAAATTAGGCAATTGAAATAATCCATGAAATACGTAAACCACGAAAGTTTTAGTAATATGTAAGAACATTTGTCATAATGTGATATTTTCTTAATGAAAACCAATAATAAATTTATGGAATTAAGGAAATATTTTGTAATTGATTTTTATAGACATTAAAGAGGTTTTAGTCTAGTTTACTATCTAGTCCATAGTCTAGTTTGCAGTTAAGACTAAAGACTAGGTTTTACCATAGTATATTTACTAGGCTTTAGACTAGACTATAAACAATAATATACTGTAGACTAGACTATAAAATTTTCTAAATACTAGACAATAACATTGACTGTACTAGGCTAGACTATAGATTAGACAATAGACTAGACAAGGTATGGAAATTTTCTAATATATAATAGACATCGATTATTTTAGGTTGGTACATATTTAATTACCGACAACAAAGTTGTAGTTATGTTTCTTAACATACAACGTTATTTAAGAAACCCATTTTGTTGTTGTACGAATCAAAAGAATAAAAAAACAAAACAAGTTTCCGAAAACGGGAAACTCCGTACCGCGAGAAAGATAAACGATATTCTTTCTCTTTCTCTCTCACGTAAAGTTTAAAGTTTCCCAAAAAAAGTTTCCTAGTGTAGACCGGCAGTTAGTATCCTCGAAATGTTTATACATGTTTTTTTATTTTCCCACACATTTTTTCTACATATAGTATGAAAATTTTCTATAAAGTGTTATCACTTTAAACACCTCCTCGGCGGTCCATTCCATAATTAAGCAGTAACTTGCAAAAAATAAGTTTTTGAAATAAATCACTTTAACTTCTAAACTTGTTTCAAAGCTCCAACAATAAATAGTGCACAACAGATTGTTTAAATCATACAAGCCCAGCGAGCTCTCAATTGAGAAATATCAACCATCTCTTTCTCCCACACATAAAATCAAAAGTTTCTCAACAAAAGTTTCTTAGTGTGAACTAGGTCTAGTAAAATCACGAACATGAAGAGCAATATCGAAATAAACCCTCAAATTACGATTCGTGGGCGTCTTGCTACTTCCCTTTCTTCTTTCACCCCTTTGCCTACAAACTCGACACGCTTGCGTGCTCACCCTTAAGAAAAAGTCTTCATCTAAATTGACACTATGAATACTTTTAGCTCAGGGGACACCAACGTGCGTCGCGAGTTTGAAGGCAAAGGGGGTAAAGAAGAAAAGGAAGTAGCTAAAGAGGCACGAATCGTAATTTGAGGGGTTTTTTTGGTATTTCTTTTGTTAAGCGTTCGTATTTTTGGCAGTTGGTTATTTTTATTCTGCACTCAAATACTGAAGATCGTGTGCGATCACTCGAATGCACGAATCAGTGTTGCCACTTGCAATATTTGGATTTTTTTACATTACATTTATTCCAAATGTAATACATATTTTAAATATTTGCTTGTTAAATTTTTGTTATTTTTATAAAGAAAATAAATAATTCAATAAATAACTATAAATAACTATGTATAAATATTAAAGTATATTTGTTAAATATATTTAACACAACATTTAAATAACAAATATTTAAAGAATAAACATATATTATTAACAAAGTAATAGAAAGAATGTTTAAGAATCATAAATATGGCAACACTAACAAAAATTATCGCACGCCTTTTGAGTCTCCATCTAAACGTTCATTATTTTGCGAAAGGCATTTAAAAAAGAATGGAGAAATATGTCCCCTCGTCTAAAAGTGCTCTTGTTAAAAAAAAACTCAAAAAGTGACATTCTTCCCACATAAATTTGGAAGCAACTATTGCCCTCAAAATAATTTAATAATATTTTCGTCTTTCATTTGACGTTCAAATACAACATAATTTCACTATTAAAAGTTGATGCGAAAAAAGTCTACTTTATATTTTGTTTAAAAACGGCAAAAAAATAATAAGATTTGCACAACTACAGTCTACTCGATGAATAAGTTGTTTTGCAGCAAATGAAAACATGCCACGGAATTATAAAAAACTGCAAAATATATTAGAGAAAGAGTAAGTGGAGGACTGAACCCTAAAATTCTTAAATACGTTGAGAACAATGAAATATTTGAGAGGATAATAAAGGAATATAATAACAATATGCCGTATTAGTTCAAAATAAAAAAATAATTTAAAAAATCTTTGATCCATTAGACGTTTATCTAACACTGACATTAAAAAATAAAAGCGAATCGGATGATAAACGTCTAAAACTATAAGTCCTCTTCTACATGCGACTTTTTCCCCCGTGGCTTTTCTCAATTTTCTTTCAAATGCCCTTCGTAAAATCTTGAATGTTTACATTGAGACTTTTAAGGCATACCTGCTTTTTGAAGTTAAATTTTTATAATTCTTAAATTATTGTTATATATATTTTATAAATGTATAAATCTAATTCTTTAATATTTGTTATATTAAATATTGTTTTAATTATTTAAGTAAATATTTATATTAAAAAATTTATGAAAAAATAACTCAAATACTTTAAAATACATATTTTTGCTACTATTAGCAATGTAAAAGTAGAATAAGTTAATGGAGAATCCTGTACCCTTTTTAAAGGCTTTAGCGTTTTAAGTACTTTTTTAAAAAAATATTTTAAAATATTTCTACTGTTCAAACAGCGCCAATATGCTAACCACATGGCCAGTTTTAATTTTTACGTATATAAGTATATTAATAGTTTGACTATATATTAATATGTTTTATGATAAGCGATATTTTTGAAACAATTGCATTTGATGGATTGCTTAATTTGCAAAGTAGTGAAATGTTAAGTGAAATATTAGAAATTAATAAATTAGAAAATAATATTCATCACGAAAATTAAAAGGTCACATTAAAAGATAGTGACTTCTGTGCATTAAAAGCAATACTAACATTGTGTGAACCTTATGAGGCAAGAGAGCAAAGTTTGCAAAGATACAAATTTTATAATGAGTTTGAATGTAAAATATGTAAAATGATATATAAAATTTTTTCAGATGAAAAATAATATGCCAAACATCCGAATAACTGCAAAATCGATTAAACTTTTTAAACGATGATGAAATTACAGCTGCTGTATGTAATCTATATGTACACTAAGTTAGTTTTTTTTTGCATGATTACATAATTAAATACTTTTTTTCAGGCAATACGTAAAGACTAGTTTAAAAAAATCATTACATACATAGAGAGTGAAATGGTAGTTTTTTGCGCGACATATTATATTTTTTTTTAATTTAATATACATTCACATGTATATTATAGTTACATATATTATTTTCTTGCAATATACTATACAGACATTAAAATACTTCCCATTGAGCAGAATCAATAAGAACCAGTAAGAGTGCTATATTCCAGTGCGGAGAATCTTATATGCCCTTCATTATAGTGTATTAAGAAATATAAGTACCCATGTTAAGTATGGTAGGTATATTATAAATAAGACCACTTTTATCTGTCCCCTCAGAGTTTGTAGAAAAAGACGAACTAATAGTAGTTTTAGGGTTTTTTAACTCTTTTGTTAAGCGTTCGTATTTTTGCAGTTGCATTGTTATAATTCTCCACTCAAAGAGTGAAGATCGTTTGCGATCACTCGAATGCATGATTCAGTGTTGCCACTGAATATTTTAAATATTTGCTTCATAAATTTTTGTTATTGTTTATAAAAAATATAAATAATCAAATAAATAACTAAAAATAACAATATTTCTCAGCCATTACGTTTGTAATTTCTAATTTCTATAATATAATTTTCCGACCCTATAAAGTATATATATTATGGATCCTTATAGAAAGCGGAGTCGATTTAGCCATGTTCGTCTGTGTGTATGTTGAAATCAGTTTTCAGAAGACCCCAAACTTCCAAACTTTTAATAGTTCTATTGGAAATACGATCGAATAGAACGCTATTTAAAATAAAAAAAATCGGCACAGTCGACTCTTACTTGTTTTTATATTATAACTGCTCCATCAACGTTTGATATTAACGATATCAGTATAAAGTCAAAAGCTGGATATCAGTATAAAGTCTAAAGCAAATATATATTATTTATTAAAGCATGAAAAAATGTTCTTTTTTTGATGAACTTCTTAGTAGTCGTTTTGGATCTCGCCGATATCTGAGGTCCTCGAAAATCAGATTGCAACAAACATACATATGGGCATGGCTTAATCGTCTCCCCATTCTATAAGGAATCAGAATATATGTACTTTATAGGGTCGGAAAATTATGCTATAGGAATTCCAAATGGAATAACGAACTTATACATATACCCTTCTCAAAAAGGTAAAGGATATACAAATTAGGGTCTACCATAGTTACACATAAGAATAATAATAATAATAAATAATATTGTAAACATTTGCAATTTGTGTAAAATAGCTACCAAAAATTGTTGAACGGTAAATGCTAGTGTGCTGCCTTAATTTTTGTCCTTTCGTGTATTATGAACTTTATGTTAGCGCATGAATTGTTCATAGTTTTTAAAGGAAATGAAGGAGGGCAAAACAAAAAAGAAGGAAAAGAATAGTTTGCCACAGAAAGTAAAAAAATTTTACTTTCAATTTGCAACAAAGTAAAAGTTTTTTCATGTCATAAATATTATACAAAATTTTAAGATCTGCACTTAGTTTGATAATGCAAAAGTTGTTTTAACTAAAGACCTTTGTACTCAGTGACGAACTTGGTGATTTTATTAAATAAAGTTTTGAACATATTTTCATGCGTAGTTTATAAGGCTAAAATATGTGCATATATCTTTTTATGTTGAAATGAGCAAAACAAAAATTGAAATTCCTAAAAAACGATGGAGACGAAAATTAAATTAAAAATATATTTATTATATCTCATATTTTAATTTCTAATGTTGTCAGGACTGCTTTAAAGTATTTTCGTTAAATTTTTACTTTATTTACATTTAAAATAAGTGTATGAATAATACCGGTACCAACAAGCCTATTAAAATCAAAGAATTAACAATTAAAATGAGTAATGAAGGAAAATTTTTTGCAAAATCCTCTCAAATGTATATATGCCACTATCTTCTGTTTAATACAGTGGTGGGCAGACACATACCATTAAGTGTATATTTGTGTGCTGAATGTAAGTCCACATTTAGTAGTAGTACATTAAATTAAAAAAAAATAAGTTTTCTGTTGTAAATACAAGCATATTTGTGTAAATAAATATAATTTTTATAAATTAATTGAAGAAGTGATCAAGAAGAAGTTTTATTATTCACATTAATTTTATAAAAATTAATTTTCTTATACACAATGATTTTCATTTATGAGTTAATTCCATTTTTTTGTTTTAATTAAAAACCATTACCAACATTTTCAATTTTGGTTTGATAAATTTTAATATCCAAATTCAATATTACCTATAATTAATCAAAATAAAATAATGTTTTAATATAGAAAAGTAGAAAATATTAAAGACATTGAAAATAATTAATAAAAATTCGCTTTTAGTAACTAATTTTTAAAGAATTTCTAATAAAATATATGGGCCTGATCAGAAATGCAACAATGGCTAAATCTGATGCGCAGTACGTTCGGTAATGTTTCACAGAAATTATGATCAGGATCAGTTTGCATCAGCATCGCAAAGTAATCATCAGATGCAGCGCAGTGATGCATTTCCGAACAGGGCCTAAAATTTATTTTTTGTTTGGTAAATTTTCATATTATTTACCAAATTTAAATATAATGAAAATGCAATTTTAAAAAGCTTCATCTATTTAAATTATTTTATTTTGTTTTGAAAAATGTTTAATACATTCCAATTTTAAACAAATGAAATATAATAAAAATTTTGTTAATTTTTTTAGTAAAATAATAAACAAGTATTTATTCTTTTTACCATATTAAAGCCTAATTTTTACTAAAATTTATTTGAAAAATATTGAAAATAAAAAGAATGATTTTGAAAGTATTTTTAATTTGGAATAAAACGGTTGATGCACATTTTGAGTATTTTTGAGGAAAGGTTTCCAGTAGTTCATTTCAATGGAACTTTATAGGACTAATGTTATCACAAAAAATATAAGCATCAATATCTTTGGATAGAACAAACATAATGAGAAGTGAAAAAAAAAGGATTTTTAATAATTTTAAACAAAAAAATTAATGAATAAATTGGTTACCACCCCATTGCATCATACACCAACCATCTTATATCGAAAAAGTTTGGAAGGCACAAAAATCGGATTACAGAAATATATTAAATACCAAAGTCCAAAAATTGTTATTGCCTGATAAAAGGCAGCTTATGTAGTTGTCTTTAGCAAAACTATGTCGCACATGTGAGGGTGGCGTTTTTTTTTTTTTTTTTTTTTTGATAAATTTAACCACAGATAATTTAACTTGTTTTTGGTACTAGAAGAACGGAAGATATAAACAAATTTATTAAAATGTACCGATATAAATAATATTTGCCAGCTCAATAGTTGCAATAAAACAGTTGATGCAAATTTAGAGTATTATTGAGGTTTTGTAGTAGTTCCTCTCAATGAAATGTTATAGATCTAATGTTATCACACAAAAAAATATAAGCGTCAATAGGTTCGGATAGAACATAATGAATTGGTATCGAAATACCGAAGCCCGTTGGTTAGGTCCTGGAAATACATTTTCATTTTTAAAAAGTCTGGATTAAAATATATGTATATACATAGTTATTGAGCAGCTAATTTATTATTTAGAAGAGTCCGACTTTCTATTAGATTTTGAACTTTTATGCGATATTGCTGAGATAATAATTGAATTTAATATTCAACTAATTTATCCAAATCGATGATTTCTC
>NC_060953.1:32022725-32061294 GCF_022045245.1 Lucilia cuprina
ATTTTTATTTTTCATAAAAAAATTTGATGTTGAATTTTACCTTAATTCCAAAGTATTTAAGCAATTTATTGATAAAAAAAATTTTCTAAATTACGCATAATGTCGGAGTATAGGTCAAACATGGGCCGATCCTCGATAAACTTGGGAAAAGTATATAATAAATCGGTAGGTACGGTTGTTTGGGGGCTAGGTGAGGACCGATTTCAACCATTTTCATAGGCTTCGTCTATGTACCAAAAAACATGCGTGGTTTAAATTTCATCAATGTTGAGTTTCGCTCCATAAAACCATAAAGCCAATCTTTGCCTGCTTCTTTCTGTGTTAATAGATATTCTGAATCATTTTATTTCCCATAACGTTCCCGTTTCATTAAAAATACTAATTTTTTTTCAAAAATATTTTTTTTCAAATTTTTATATACTTAAATCTAAAATGAAAAAACAAAAGTTTTGAGAAAAATACAGAATCTGTTGGAATATATTTACCAATTAAATAAACGAATTGGTTTAAAGAAATTGGGTCATAATATTGGGAAATATTTAAAATAATTTTATTTCACCATATCTTGCCCGTTTAATTAAAATATGCATTTTTTAAACATAATTTTCATTACAAAATTTCAAAGAAATGTAATAATCTTCTGGGTATAAACAATTAAATTTTAATGACATTTTATTAATTATTAGAAAAAAAGGACATTGTCTACAAACGCTTTGTACAACTTTTGTACGAGTGTAGAAAAGCCGGCGCTATTCGAAGAAACATTGAAAACATTAGGGATAGATTATACAACGGCAATTCCTTTAATAAAAATAGAAAATAAAAACACAGAACATGTACCACAAACATTCGCTAACCAATTAGAAATCAATTATGTCCTGCCCAAAAGATTTTTGATGCTAATGAATGCTGTTCAGATGCCAATGAATACCGTCTAGATTCTAGATATAATTAAATCTTTGGTATTTGGTGATAATTCACACAATTTGTTACCATCCACAGCATGCGAAAGCGGAAATAGAAGCAGAAAGTTTATCAATAATAGAAGTATCAAACAATACATCTGAATCATTAGAAACAGTATAACTTGCTTCAGAAGACGATTATAGAAACTACTTCTACTGGGAAAAAATGTCTTGTACCAATACTTTGTTGGTGAATATAAGCTACCAATGGATATAGTAATTTATATACAAAACAAATATCTATCACAACAAACATTTTACGAAGCTGTTACGTATTTTGAGGATTACGGACGAGAGGCCTTTAAATTGTTTAATAAGAGCTGCCCAATAAATTACAGCAGTTACTGATGGAACAGCACCTTCAACAAATTTTAATTGTATTCAAGCATCAAATTACTGCCGTATAAATGAATTTTGATATTTTGAATATTTTATTATTACATATCGATATTAATGAGAACATCAAGGTAACATTTGAAAAAGGTCCATTAATGGGGGTTTAACTATTGACAGTGCTAATTTATAGGGTTATTATGTATGTGTACATAAGAAGATTTCAGTTTCTTATTTAAAATTTTCTAGATCATTAAAGTCATGAAATATGTTAGAGAAATTTGAAATGACCATATTTGAAATTATTTTATATTTTTATAGCGCTTAGCGATATTTAGTAATTTGCATGTATGCATGTGTGTGAAAGATTTAAGGATTTTTAAAATACATATATAATTTTGTTCTACACAAATTGATAATGCAACTAGTAAAATACGGATAAAGCGTTTTTAGCGGCTGCACCTAGTATGGGAGATATGAATAATTATAGACCGATCGTCAAAGATTCTTTAAGCTAAATTTATGAACATAAAATCTACAATCAAATTTTGTATCGTAATTTAGAAACAAGTAATGTGTGCTTAAGTGATTTTCTGAAGGGAACCTTATATGGGACCGACCGCACCCATGTTATGAACCAATCGTGAAATAATCTTGAAATAAAACTTTTGTATACAAATCTAATATTTTTGCCAAATTTTGTATCAATAGTTTTATTTAGTAATGAGTAATTTGCTTTTAAGAGATTTTCGTAACAGGACTTTGTATGGGAACTATGTACAATTATGTATTAAAAGATAAAATTTAAAAATTCTATATCTATATCATTATTTGGTAATAAATATTGTGAATCTAAGTAATTTTCTGGACCTAGTATGAGATCTATGACCAAATATGGACTGATCGTGAAACAATTTTATAGTGTAGTTGCTGTATTAGGAGCAATATTTTTGCTAAATGTATGGATATCAATATTTAGTTTTGAGTTATGTGCGTTATCGAAAAAAATAGTAATATTTATGAATGTGAGAGCAATACGTATTCCAAATTTTATGTAGATATCTTAATTTGGTAATGAGTTATGTGCGTTTAAGTCATTTTAAGGATAGAAGCTATGACCAATTATGGACCGATCTCAAAAACCTTTCACAGTAATATTTCTATGCATATCAGCAATATTTATTGCAAATTTTATATGGATATCTTAACTTAGTAATGAGTTATGAGCATTTATATGATTTTCGGGAGGTTACCTTGTATGGGAGCTATATCCAATTATGAGCCGATCCAGAAAAATTTTTCTCTCAATGAATTATAATTGATATGGGATTTTAATTTGTAAGCTTTGTGAAGATATCTAGATTGTGACGGAAGCTATTAAGAAAAATCTTATTTTCCGGGAATATGTACTGATATGAACCGATTTTGCTCATTTTCAATACCAAACTGTGCCGGATAATAGTGAATATTTTGGCTGAATTTCGTTAATTTCCATTGCTTTGTTTTAACGTGAGCGTGTTTTACACAGACAGATGAATGGGGGGATGGGACAGGCGGACTTAGCTAAATCGACTCAGAATTTCATAAGGACCCACAATATAAATACTTTGTTGGGTCTCAGATGAATATTTCTTGGTGTTACACACGGAATGACAAACTTATATATACCCTCTATCACCACTGATGGTGGTGGAGGGTATACTAATCGTGAAATGTTGTTTTTGTTTTATTTTCCAATTTAGTATTTTCGTTTTACGGGAATTTCCCTTTTCGATTTGTTCTAATTGTTCATGACCGTTAAAAAACAATAGATTTCGGTTATAATTACAAATAATAGAGGTAATCACGGATAAACGATGCTGAAAATTTAAGTCAATCCAAAATAAAATTAAGTCGATGCAAAGAAATTTATTTTTCCATTCCGGAAAATGGATGTTGCCGGATAAACGAATCACGGATAATCAAGGTCCTACCGTAAAAGTAATTTTCATTGTTAGGAACAGAGTCAGTTGACGAAGATTAATTACGAAAAGCTGCAGTAATTAAGCACTTTTAGCTCAGGGGCTAGGGGCAGGGTTTTTTTCTCCATTCTTTTTTAAATGCCCTTCGTAAAATAATGAACGTTTAGACCTGATTCACACTAGGAAAGTTTTTTGGGAAACTTTTGATTTTTATGTGTGTGAGAGAAAGAAATATCAACCATCGCTTTCTCTCACACACAAAAAGGATGTTGCCGGATAAACGAATCACGGATAATCAAGGTCCTACCGTAAAAGTAATTTTCATTGTTAGGAACAGAGTCAGTTGACGAAGAAGATTAATTACGAAAAGCTGCAGTAATTAAGCACTTTTAGCTCAGGGGCTAGGGGCAGGGTTTTTTTCTCCATTCTTTTTTAAATGCCCTTCGTAAAATAATGAACGTTTAGACCTGATTCACACTAGGAAAGTTTTTTTTGGGAAACTTTTGATTTTTATGTGTGTGAGAGAAAGAAATATCAACCATCGCTTTCTCTCACACACAAAATCAAAAGTTTCTCAGAGTGAGTGTGGACCGGCAGAGTCTTATATCTGCCGGTCCACACTAGGAAACTTTTTTTTGGAAACTTTTGATTTTGCATGAGAGAGAAAGATAAGGAATTTCATTCATCTCTACCACGGTACGGAGTTTCCCGTACTCGGAAACTTGTTTTGTTATTCTTCTCATTCGTACAACAACAAATCAATGCAATTAATACGAAGTTTCTGAAATAAAAGTTTATATGTGTGGACATTTAGGAAACTTCAAAAGAGAATTAAGAAAAAGTTTTTCTACGAAAGTTTTCTAGTGTGGACCGGCACTATGAAGACTAAAAAGGCGTGCTACATTTTTTTGTTAGTGTTGCCATATTTATGATTTTTGAAAGTTGTTTCTATTATTATCGGCCAAAACTAAAGTACCCCCTTTTTGATGTTTTCTTTAAAGTTATTCCACTTTCCACTTATTGTTTATAGTTTTTGTAGGTCTTTAAAAAACTCTGACAAAAAAATGTTTATGTTATATATTAAAGAAAAAATTTAAAAAAATATTCATATTATTCAAAATTTTATTGGTCAAAATATTAGCACCCCCTTAAAAATTATTTTCTAAATCGGATTTTTCGATTATTGTATTGGCTGCATAGCACCAGAGAGCTGAATCGGAGGTGCCACAATTTTTTTTCAAAATGTTAAATTATCTATAAAATAAATTTTTGAAAAGATTTTGTGATGAAAAAGTTTTATATTTGTCTACAGATAATGATAATCTACCAATTTTTGGGTCCATTTTCGAGAAATATTTCAATAATTGGCAGTTAAAATCATTTTCGGAAGTTTAAAATCGACTGAAATTAAAAGAAATTTAACATTGAATCATGCGTTCGAGTGATCGCACACGATCTTCACTCTTTGAGTGCAGAATAAAAATAAAACAAATGCCAAAAATACGAACGCTTAACAAAAGAGATACAAAATCCCTCAAATTACGATTCGTTCGTCTTTTGCTACCCCCTTTGCCAACAAACTCGTGTTGCACGTTGGTTTCCCTTCACCTAAAAGTGGTCATAGAATATAACCCAAAACTGATGGGTACTAACATGGGCTTCCTTTTTTAATTCATTAACTTTTGGTTTGTTTTTTATTGTTATTATAATATAAATACCGAATACTTATAAAAATAAAAAGTTTTTGAAATGTTTACAAAAATTTATGAATACTGATCGTGTTCCAAAAAAGATTAGTAATATTTTAAAAAAAAGAATTATATTTAAACTAGAAAATTATACTATGATACCAACCTTTTTGACAAGTTTTAATTAGTAGGTCAGACACAATTTTTCATCGGTCAAGAACTGCCGGACTTTGAGGCGGTCAAAGTTGGAAATTTTCAAATAAGTGTAACTTTTCACCTATTTCAACTTGAAAAACAAAATGAAATCAGTTGCTGATCACCACTTGTTAAAGCAAGGCCTGTATGTAACTTTTTTTAAACATATACAGAAATACAATAACAAAGTTTTGAGAAAGACGAATTAATGTATGAGAATAATAGAGACTTTGATATACGCTGGCTGTTACAAAGCCAGTTAGCATATTCCCTATAGTTTGTAGTAATTTTATTAGTACACTTTTACCCAGCTAGCATTTGGAAGATTGTTCTCATTTCGTTTATAAAATTAAATGTATAAGTATTTGAATTTGTGTGATATTTATAAATTACTATTTTATTAGTACACTTTTACCCAGCTAGCATTTGGAAGATTCTTCTCATTTCGTTTATAAAATTAAATGTATAAGTATTTGAATTTGTGTGATATTTATAAAGACGATTCTCTGCCTAGCAAATTGAAATTATATTATGCTTTAATTATAATAATTTTATATGTTAATAATCTTCTACGGAAGATAGTTGGGCGACTAATCACTAAGCTAAGCCTAAATAATTCCAATTAATGTTTAAAATTTGATAACAAAATGTATACCAATCATAAATTTGTCATACAGTTGTTTGAAATATGATTGTTGATAAATTTAGTTTTCAGATAAATTTCGCGCAGTCGGAAGATCAAAAACTGCTTTCTGTTGTATTGTATTTGTCTGTAACAAACATAAAAATTACTCAGAAAAGACTCAAAAATGACTATAATATGATTCGGAAATAACTCAAAAACGACCAGTTATTTGGTTCATTAATGACTCAAAAAAGATTAAAAATAAGTCATAATTGCTCAGAAGTGGGGTTCATAAATGACTCATTTAGAGGAGTCGTGTGTTGTATACTATTTTCTCCCGACGATTGTATCATTTATGATCAGAAAATTTAGGCATATATGAACATTTTAATCGTGCAGAATACTCATTAATTACTTGAATGAGAGCAAAATTTTCTAAAAATGCTAGCTGGGACTGTTCTAAGGTATTGTACAGATATGCACTTAAAATTATTTTATGCAAACAATTTCCCAGTCAATAACAAATTCAAACAATTTGTACATGAAAAGTTTCAATAACAACATATCCTGTTGCAAACAATATTTTATGTTTCTAGCCTTTTTTGTAATATTTTAAGCACAACAAAATTTAATGTATTTTGTCGTATGCCAGTTAAGCGTTAATACAATTATCACCAACCACCAAACTCAAATTTTACTTTGTAAACTGGTTTTGACAGTTTTTTATTCAACAATGACATAAAAGACTATATATTTTCTAAGCGCGTAGTAGAAGTAGAAACATACATATATTGTAAGGACATTAGACCTGCCCTAAAAAAATATTTTAATAGGAGAGGCTTACGAGAACATACATTATGGTTATAACCAAAGTTTGGCTCTATCACTACGTGGTAGCCTGTAGGGAAGCAAATTGATTTTCTAAAACTATTTACATACAAATTTACATTACTTTTAATAGAATAATCTACATGTTGCGGTACTAAAATTGGAAGTGGGAATAACCGCAACTCTTCCCTTCCTTTTTCGATGTATAAATTTCGTGGGTCAAACATGACACTTTTATATAAAAAATTCTAATTTTGTATTAAAAAGCATAAAATTTTATATAGTAAATATTGGAAGCAGAGCATTTGCAGCGGTAACTTTTTTAATATTCGAGACGAAGAACAAGTCTACGTGATTTCTCCAATGCCGAATAAAAGTCATAACATATTTAAGAGAAATCAAAAAGTTTTATTTTTATACCAAATTTCTAACTAGAAAAAGGTTTTATATAATTTTTTTAAGGATAATTTAATGTACATGTACAATGTACATACATATAAGTTTCATAAGACTTGGAATATCCTGCAATTAGTGGTACATATTCGATATACATATTGTAGCGAGTTCGCTTTTGTTTGTTTAGTTTATTACATATTTTTCACTATTAAAAAAATAATAAAAACGCAAGGCCACATGATGCATAATGCTGGGCTGTAAAAAAATTAAACCCTACTGCACTAAAGTTTTCCCAAAATATTGTTCAAATTTTAAACTAATTGTAGGAAACAATTGGTTATTTTTTATTTTAAAAAACTCGAGTTTTGTAAATAAGTGAGAAAACATTTTAAAGTGGCCGGATACAAGTTGTTGTAAAAAACAAAAATACAAGTAAATTTTACAGTTATTTAAACAGTACAGTGTACACAGCTAAAAAAAACGAAGCACGGAAAGAACATTTATCGCCACTTCAAAAGTAGCGCCAAGTGAATTTATTTAGAATCTATGTGACTGATGTTTATTGACTTCCAAAAAAGTAAAAAAAAATTAATCGACGGTCGGTTAATTGATAAATTTTTGATGATTAAAACAATAAAAATGTCATATATCAAGAATAATCCAAATAAATTTCATCAATTAACCGATTAATTAAACCAACTATTTAACTGTAAAATTGCTGTACATTTTCTGCAAAATTCAATATTTTCTAATACACTTTCTCCATTTATTACATCTATTTATCTAAATATATAAAAATGAATGTGTGTTTGTTTGTGTGGTTGAAGGTTATAGACTACTGAACGTCAGAACCGATTTTCTTGAAATTTTCACAGCGTATTCCTGTATGTCTGGAATAGGTAATAGGCTACTTTTTATTTGGAATTTTAAGTGGGCGAGGAGCCACGCCCACATTAAGAAAATATAAAATTCGTATATTTAAGATAATACAACAGTCTCAATATGATTATTTAGGATAAAAGTGAGCGGACTAGCGTTGGGGAGCGTAGCACCTCCCATATCTTGGAAACTATTAAAGTTAGAATCTTAAATCTTTGCACGAATAACTGAACTCATCTGATCATTTTGGAGGAAAAATGGCGGACTTTCATCTCGGGAGCTTGTTGATGAATGAATTAAATAAAAAATCGTATATTTAAGAAACTATTAGAGCTAGAATCTTAAAATTTTATTGGTTACTGCCGGTCCACAGAAACTTTTTTGGGAAACTTTTGATTTTGCATGAGAGAGAAAAAGAAGGAATATCATTCGTCTCTCGTCTTTCCCGTACTCGGAAACTTGTTTTGTTATTCTTCTCATTCGTACAACAACAAATCAATGCGTAGTTTCTGAAATAAAAGTTTCTATGTGTGGGCATTTAGGAAACTTCAAAAGAGAATTAAGAAAAAGTTTCTCTGCGAAAGTTTTTTACAGCGCGGACCCCTTGAGGAATTTATTTCATTTTACGGAACCCCATACATCTTTTGATATTTTATTGTTTTTATTCCAAAAAATTTCCTAGTCCTAGTCCATAAAACCCTAGGTTTGAGAACAAATATTGATAATATTACGTCTTCCAAAATATTTTCAATTGCACGTTAACATGATTGAAATAATAACATGATGTCTAATTTTGTGGGCGTGCCAGGTAGCGAAATGAATTCTTTATCAATTATTGTCGATATGTGTTTAAAATATGCTACACAAATTTTTGAAATATGCAAAATATATGCAATTAAAACCAAAATATGCCATTTTGTAGCAAATTATTTTATTCGAAATGAAAACTAGTTAAAAGTTATTTTGAGTTACTGAAACATGCATTTGCATAAAAATCCTTGTCAGTTTCTTTGATTTTGTTTAACAAAATGAAATCGTGTTCGATTCGAACATACATATCTACTACCCACTGCAAAAATAATTTTTCTGAGCTATATAGGAGACTGAAGTTGCAAGTCGGTATGAAGTATATTGCAAAATCGTTATTTTATTTCGAAAATCTGCAGAAGATGTGGAGCATAAAGCGTCTACCGAAGAATACAACACTGAAATAGCACGTGTTGTTTGACCTGGTTCACACTGGGAAACTTTTGATTTTGTGTGTGGGAGAAAGAGATATATCAACCATCTCTTACTCACAAAAATCAAAAGTTTCTCAAAAAAAGATTCCTAGTGTGAACCAGGTCTTTGTTTTAAGAATGCGACCATGTTTCGTTCAAATGGCGGTTCTCCGTTTCATTAAAACGGCGAAAATATGCATTTTTATTAATCGTAATAACCATAACGACGTTTGCAGATAAATTTTCGGGCCGCCGGCAGTATTCCTACATTGATTTAAATGAGCGAACAAATCATTAACACGACCTAGTTCGTCGGCCAATTCTTGCATTAAGCTTTCACAACATCCACTATTCGCTGCTACACTCATTCTATATTGATTTGCAGTTTCAACATTATAAAAATATAGTTGGGTGTATGTAGGTCGTTGTCCAGAGTCTGCAGTCAATGCTCCTGCATAAATACATCATGAATCTTAAAATGGTACGAAAAATTCATATCGATCAAGATACATGTTCTTTTCTTTTGAATTATTAACTTCGAAATTGTAAAATGTTGTAAGTTAGCATTAAGTAAAATAAAAATGACACTTTTAGCGAATCGTTACGATTTAGAGATTGTAACTTACGACCTTTTGGTTTTCAGAAAAAAATTGAATTGAATTCTCAAGGGCGTAAGTTTCATATCTTCGTAAGTAAAACGAAAAACGCAAATTTTTCTTCAAATAATAATTTGTTAATGAAAAATAAGCTTAACTTGAGAAAATGTTAAAAATTTTTGGTTTATTTATCATTTTATAAGGCTTTTTGCTTCTCCTGAAAAATTTGTTCAATGTAATTTAGGGCGTTAATTTATGACGATATGCTCTTATATGTTGAAAATAATTTTTCGAACGACTTTTAGAGGACATTTCAGTGGAAGAAAGTCCTTTCTAAATATTCTAAAAAAAACCATTTCGAGAATTTGGGGGCAACAACTTCTCGACAACTTGAAGTAAAGGGGTTTGTATTACTTAAGGTATTTTTAGACTACAATACTGAATATTATTACTTCGTATTATAAATAAATAATATTTCGTAATATACACAAAAGTTTCGTACATAATTCGAAAAAGTAGTTATGAAATTTTTGTGTTATTTTGTTCAATTATGAGAGTAGATTTCGAGTAATCGTACAATAATTTTTATGTGAATAATGTAAGTTTGAAATTTAAGACTAACAAAATTTTTTTCAAGTGCTTTTCAAAACAATTTTTTTTACGAAAAACAAAATCTACCTCTCTTCAATGTTTACCAGCAAAGAATACGAAAGTGTTGTTGGTTTGTGCTTGCTTGAATACAGCAAAGAATAACCACAACGTATTGCTAGTGCTTAGCGCATACAAGTGTATAGAAAACACACAGCCTATAGCTACGCGCATTTACAAAAACAAACGTGTACCAAGTGCATAGGACACCCTAGCTTTAGAGCATTTGCATCTGAAACTTTTTATGCTCGGGAAAAGTGTTATACAATTTTGTATTACAATTTTTTTCAAATTGCATTTGATATGGAATGTGAGAAATTTTACTAATTTCCAAATATTTGCCAAGAAAAGGCAAACTTGTAATGTTTTTTTAGTATATTTTTTTATTTTTCTCACGTATAGAAACTATGTAGTGTATATTATTAAAATGAATAAAACAAGTAATAAAGTATAGGCGGGCGTGGCCGATCATATAATATCCTACATTAGTTATGAATGTTAAATATGATTTATTTTTCATAACAAAGCATTTATTTTGAATGTTAACCGATCTCTATAAAATGTGCTGGATAGATTTATATAATATTTGTATGTGAAAAGTCATCCAGGCTGGTATAAAACTTAGTTGTAAGACCTTTTATCTTGAAAATTGTGATAAAAACTTTTCCTGACCACACCGACGGGTAGAACACGTTAAATCGTTGATCGCCGCTTAACATGGACTCAATACATTGAAGTCAAGGTAACACAAATAAAATTAAAGTTAGTATTCAACTGTGGGAATCCTCATATAATGTTGAAAAATTAGAAAGAAAGCAGTCAGCACTGTTAAGGTCAATAACAGGTGCCACGTGGTACATTCGCAACAGTAATATTCATAGGGATTCAATGTCCCCATAATACGCGAGGAGATCAAATTCTCTTGTTTAACCTACTTTTCGAAACTAATGGATCACCAAATCCTCTTGCCAGGTAGTTGCTGTTACTTGAGGGTCATAGAAGACTAAGAAGAACTGAAACATTGGATTTTGCCAGATAATCAAATTATCGAAAATTGCATCGGCAATAACAACGTTAGTTATAGATTAGGTTAAGATTTATAAAACGCATTTCTACATAAGAAAGATTCAATAAAGAATTAATAAAATGAAAAAATATATATTATATAAATTGAAAATAATGGATAGTAATTTCAATGAATGTTGAATGAAATAAAGAATCATTTCATTTGATGTATGTATATATACTAATTTCATAACAAATAAGGATGATTTTTAAGTTTAAAAATGTTAAAGTTGTATGATGTCATTTAAAACCTGGTTCACACTAGGAAACTTTTGTTGAGAAACTTCTGATTATGTGCATGAGAGAATGAGATGGTTGATATTTCTTTATCTTTCTCTCACACAGAAAAATTAAAAGTTTCCCAAAAAAAGTTTCCTAGTGAGAACCAGGTCTAATTGCGCTTGTGTTCACAGTAACTAAACTTATATTGGACTAGGTAGGTTCTATAGTTGAAACGAAAAGTCGATTTTTTTGCATTAAGTTAAAAGTCGAGTTTTTGCATTTTGACTTATCTTTCCTCTTTTTTTAAAATTTTCGAATATTTTTGACTTTTTTCTACTATTATCAAGTTTTCGGCTATTTCCGACTGTTATCGACTTTTCGACTTTTATTTACAAAGTTGACTTTTCGACTTTTTTCATACACGATAGTCGACTTTTTTCGATAAAAAGTCGATTTATAGAACTCTATATTGGACTATATATACAGCATTGGAATGTTCATTGAAATACCTCACCTACAAAGTAGACTGAAATTAGTAAAAAATTAAAAAAATAATTTAAAAGCGCTAAATAATTTAACAATTTAAATCGCTAGAATATATTCAATTAGTGTTTTTTTAACGTATTTACTTCTCATAAAATTAAAACAATCTGTTACCTTTGTAACAATGAAAATGACCATCTTAAAATTACCGTTATTTCTCAAATTATTTAGACCTGGTCCACACTAGGAAACTTTTGTTTAGAAACTTTTTCTTAATTCTCTTTTCAAGTTTCCTTAATGTCCACACATAGAAACTTTTGTTTCAGAAACTACGTATTAATTGCATTGATTTGTTGTACGAATGAGAAGAATAACAAAACAAAACAAGTTTCCGAGTACGAGAAACTCCGTACCGCGAGAGAGATGAATGATATTCTTTCTCTTACTCTCTCACACAAAATCAAAAGTTTCCCATTAAAGTTTCCTAGTGTAGATTGTACAAATTTTATTCGTATATTTGTGTTTAAATTTCGTGTATTATGGATTTCAAAATTATTGATATCCAGTGTATGTTGAACTGCGAAGATGATGGTCCCATTTCTAGGGAATCCATCGACCAATTGGTTGAATGGACATTAATACCGGCGGAAGGGACGTACATGTGTCCAAAAGGTCATCCGCTCAAACTAATTGAACATAATTGTAAAGATGGCTGGATATAGAGGTAAGTTCATGTTGAAATATTGTTTTATATTTTTTTAATAATGTATGCTGTAAGATGCCTTACAATGTGCAGGACTAACTGCTCCAAAAAGAAACCGTGCCGAACTTTTATTAGTTTGCGCACTGGGGCTTTTTTTGCCCCATCAAAATTATATATTTATAAGATAATTTTGTTCTGCTATTTATGGGTGCAAAATGTGCAGCTCAAAATCATACAACATGAAGTAGGAATATCAATAAAAACTGCGGTGGACTTCAATTCATTTTGCCGCGAAGTTTGTATTGAAGGTGAATTCCAAACTAATTTAATAATTGGTGGGGAAAACATCGTCGTGGAAATTGACGAAAGTAAAATTGGTCGCCGCAAACACCATGTCGAAGGCCAGTGGGTGTTCGGGGTAGTGGAAAGAAGAAGTGGCAAGTAGCGAAACCCGAAAATGTAAAATTAAAATACAAATGCAATTCCACATAAAACATTTAGGTAGTAAAACAGCAAAGAAGAAATTATCTGCATCTAATCCTCAAATTAAAACCATTATATATTTATGTAATATTTAAAGTGTTTATAAGTGAATTTTGATTTCATATAATCTGAAGGTAGTTTGTATGGGGGCTAGGGTCAAACGAGGCCTGATCACGACAAAACTCGGTAATGTCATTAAGAGTTCTATAAAACTTTTAACTTAATTATGAGCCCAAAGGCCCTATTCGGGGGAAAGGGGTGTTACGGTTATATGGGTGCTATGCGAAATAATGGACCGATTTTATCCGTTTTCAATAGCCTTCGTCCTTGGGCCAAAAAAAAAGAGTGTGTTCATCAAATTATCTTGAACGGACGGATGGACATAGCCTAATCGTCTCAGAAAACGATTCGAACCCGATTGGTATACTTTAAGGTGGGTATAGGACGAATATTTTTGTATGTTAAAAACATCAGTACAAACACAATATACCCTCCCGATTGTAAGGTTTAAATTCTATATTTTTAATTTTTATTTAGAAATTGCAGCGGCTAGAGCCTTAAAACTTTGATGAATTTGATGAACGTATATTTCTTTATCTTAGAAACTATTAAAGTTAGAGTCTTAAAATGTTGCAACATCCATGTAAACATTTTGAGTAATAAATTGGCGAACTATAATATAAGTTAAATACAACAATTTGTTTATTTGGGAAATGAATAGAACCAGATTCTTAAACGAGGAACTTTAGTATTCATATATACACTTTGGGAAATAAAGGGGAGCTTGGAATCCCCATATAAATTTAAAAGAGAATTTGTAAATCTGAAAGCTAGAATTTTCTACGACATTAATATTATTTTTTGGCACCTCCTATAAGAATTAAATACAAAATTTCGTACATCTGGCAAACTCTTAGATTAGACATTTCCATTAAAAACTTTATTGATAGATAGATAGATAGATAGATAGATAGATAGATAGATAGATAGATAGATAGATAGATAGATAGATAGATAGATAGATAGATAGATAGATAGATAGATAGATAGATAGATAGATAGATAGATAAATAAGTAGATAGATAGAGGTGAATGGAAATTTCCTTTTATAAATATTTTAAAAAATAAAAATGTTTTTTAATAAGGGTGTAAAAATTTAAACAAAAAAATAAAAATTTCGTTTTTTAAACAGTAGTAGTGTGAAAACATATTAAAAGGATGACCAAAATGACTCGTATCTTGCATTTTATTAAGTTTGAAAATACTTCATTTAAAATTGTAAAACAGTAAAGAAATAAAACGTACCCTTTAAAATATTAAAAAAATCCGATTTTGCTTATTCTCTGCACATTGGAAAATTTTTATTAATTTGCCAACTCTTATAGCAAAAACTAAAAAACGATTTATCCTCCTTGTAAATGCACTTGGAAACTTCAGAGCATTGCAGCACCTATCTACATCTATCAGGATAGGTCCATAATTGGCCATAGCTCATACATAATGCCTACTTCCGATAACCACGTAAAATGACATAATTCATAATCAGGACAAGGATTTCTATGCAAATGCATGTTTGTAGTCAGTAACTCAAAAAAACTTTTAACTAGTTTTCTTTTCGAATCAAAGAATTTACTTCAAAATGGCATCGATTTGTTGTTGCATAATTTTTGATATTTTTTTATAAATGCATAAATTGCATATATTTTGCAGTTGTTTTTGTGTATTTTTACGACAAATTTGGTATTTACATACATTACAGATTTTTTTAAATAAATATTAACAAATTTCGATTTAACAACAAAATACTAGGTTCTAATAAATACAATTTTCCATAGTCTTTTTTAATTTTTAAAAATTTTTAAAAAGTGCGGAAGGTATTTTGAGTTTGTGCTGCAAACTGTAACGTCCAACATGTTGGTCCTTAAAGTATCAGTTCAGTATCAATTTCTGAGTATGTCCACCTGTGTGTCCAAATAAAAAGATAAATTGATGAAAGTCCTTAATTAATAATTGTTTTAAGATCTGAATATCTATTAATATGTACCTTCACAAGGAAATATTTTTTGGTGCATATTTTTCACATTTTTAGTGCATATTATAAACCCATAATTTTAATTTATTAGTGCATGAAAAATCCTTGCCCTGTTCATAATAAAAAATGATCCGAGTTGCATAAGTTTTAAATAAATATATATAGTCTAAATGTTAGTTTTTGAAATTAATTTATTAAATTTGTGGACCCTAAGAAGATAATTTCTAAGATATTGGAATAAACAACAAATTGTATAATGGTCTGTAAAATAAAAAAATATTGCCAGAAATTGAAAATTTTTCTGAAACGTGTAAATATCATATCTATGGGTCCATAATAAGCACTATGTTGTTAACTATTCGGATAAATTTTTTAATAACAAGAAATATGATCCACTTGTTTTTATCATCTAATAATACATATAAATATAATATTTTTATTAGATAATTACAGATTAAAGAAATTAACTTACAATCATAAGGGTAGGTAAAGACATTGTAGTGAACCAGGAAATTTTAATATTGAAAATTCGATTCGTGCGTAGAATCATCATTCGTTGTTGTTGTTTAAATTCTTTGGACTCATTGTAACAATCACAATTGTAAAAAGCCAATGGAATTTTTTCGTACTTTAAAAACGAAATTTGTAAAATAAATTATTGGTATTAATCTTTATAATTGCACTTAATAGGATTTGTTACAGACCTCATTTGTTAAACGTTGACTATTATAACAGTAAAAAATTATTTCATAACCAGCTGCTGAAAGATACAACACCATGCGCACTAAAGTTATTTTATTAGATTACTGGAATTGTAAAACACAGTTTTATTAAAATTATTTTGTTTCGATATATTTTTAAAATATTTTCAACATTTACCAAACCTACAGCTACTCACACTCAAAATATTTTGTGTTCATTATTTCATATGGATGGCAACTTTGTTCTATTTTATTTAATTAAAATAATAATTTCCTAAAATTCGCAGCTCTGGGGTTTCTGCAGGGTAAATAGGATTTTTTTTTATTTTTATTTATTTATCTGGCAACACAATGCTCACATTCAAAGTGGGACAGGTTACTTTTTTGCAATTACCGTTATCTTTGCCGATCGAAATCAGTAATTACATCTTAAAATCATTGTTTTATTACATTTTATTGTGCTAACATATTAACTTCTTTAAAATGTCACAAAAGGGCCAAACTACAGTTGAAGAAAGATAAATTATAATAAACAACTATAAAAACCACAAATCTATTAGAGAAATCGCGAAAATTGTTAATAGAAACAAAAGTACAGTGTTTAATATTATTAAATGCTTTAAAGCTAGTAATAGTGTTGAAAATAAGAAAAGAAATTGTGCGAATAGGTGCAAATTATCCGACCGTGATAAACGATTTTGTTTAAGACAAATCGAAAACGATCCACTTTTGTCAGCAGTTGACATAAAAACCAATTAAAAGAAATAAAAAATGTAGATGTGAGTGCTGAAACAGTCCATCGAGTCTTTCGAAGTCATAACTTGCACGGAAGATCCTGCCGGCGAAAGCCTTTAATATCGAAAAAGAATCAAGACTTGAGATACGCTTTCGCTCAAAAGCACATTAATAATGATACCATATTCTGGTCCAAGGTAAATAGGTATTATTTAAATATTCTAAAATTTTTCGATTTTAAAGTCAATTGTGTAGGTTCTTTTTACCGATGAAACAAAAATAAACCTCTTTGGACCAGATGGTAAAAGATTCGCTTGGCGCAAACCACGTGCTGAATTTCAAGACAAGGCTATTAAAAAAACAGTCAAATACGGTGGTGGTTCTCTTATGATATGGGGCTGTATGTCGGCGGCTGGTGTAGGTAAAATACATTTTGTGAACGGAATTATGGATTCGAAGTATTACATTGACATTCTTAAAGAAAATGTGTTAGAAAGTGCCGAAAATCTTGGCATAAAAGACGACTTCGTATTCTATCAGGACAACGACCCCAAGCATAAGTCTTGGACTGCTCGGAATTGGCTCCTTTATAATTGCCCAAAAGTAATGGAAACTCCTGCCCAGTCTCCAGATCTGAATGTTATAGAGCATTTATGGGCAGAGTTAAAGAAAAGGGTAGCCACAAGAAAGCCCAAAAGTATTGCTACGTTAAAGGAGGTCGTAACGGAAGAGTGGTACAATATTGAACCTGAATTTTGCAAAAAATTGGTTGAAAGTATTCCACGGCGCTTAGAAGCTGTAATTAGAAACAGGGGCAAGTCAACCAAGTATTAAAATTAAATTAAAATTAAAACCAATTATAATATAAATATGATTTTTATATTGTCCCACCTTGAGTGTGAGCTTAGTTTTAAGTAAATGAATCATGAAGTGGCTAATTTAAGAGTAGTTTTGTTGAATTAGTTGAATTTTTTTTAGTTCTGTTTTTATATTCCCTCAATAAATAAAATATAACAAATAAAAATTCTAAACAGTAAACTGGAGTTTTTATTTTAAGTTATAAACATAGCAACATAAGATTTTTACTATTTGTCCCATTTTGAGTGTGAGTAGCTGTATGTTCATTTGAAAAAGGACAATTCCCCAAATGACCAAACTCAGTAAAAATTGTGATAAACTGATATGTTTATACATTTTACTGAAATTAAGTAAATATCTAAAACAATTAAAAAACTAAATATTTTTCATTTTTCAATAAAAAAAAGAATATTTAAAATTACTCATAAGTATTTTGGTATAGATTTATACAGTTACGTAAATATTCCACACGCCTCTCTTTAACAACATCTGATGATGTTGATTGTTCAATCATGACATTTAGCACCTCTATAAGCCCAACTCCATGTACACACAATACTATAAAAACACCGTCAAAACTGACTGCACCTAAGAACAAAAAATACAAACTGTAATTAATTTCACGTTTGACCTGGTCCACACTACGAAACTTTTGTTGAGAAACTTTTTCTTAATTCTCTTTTGAAGTTTCCTTAATGTCCACACATAGAAACTTTTATTTAAGAAACTACGTATTAATTGCATTGATTTGTTGTTGTACGAATGAGAAGAATAAGTGGCGGTCCACACTAGGAAACTTTCGTAGAGAAACTTTTTCTTAATTCTCTTTTGAAGTTTCCTAAATGTCCACACATAGAAACTTTTATTTCAGAAACTACGTATTAATTGCATTGATTTGTTGTTGTACGAATGAGAAGAATAACAAAACAAAACAAGTTTCCGAGTACGAGAAACTCCGAACCGCGAGAGAGATGAATGATATTCTTTCTCTCTCACGCAAAATCAAAAGTTTCCCAAAAGAAGTTTCCTAGTGTGGACCGGCAGTCTCTAGGTTCAACATTATAGAAACAAAAAGTATCTTTTGAAGATCAAAAAAAAAAGTACCAAAAAGTCAACTTTAATCCGAGCTCTAACCAAGGAGCCAATAACAACACAATAGTGCTGCTCTCCTTCTGCTACTCTTGCTCTTATAAAGACAAGTACAATAATAACATTTACCGTATTATGTGTTTTTTTTTAATAATCTGATCATGAATAAAACATTTTATTTTTTACTCAAATTTCGGTTATTTATGGACCGATTTTAAATAGCAACATTCTCGGATCTCACTGATATCTGTGGACCTCTAAAAACTGATTTTAACAAAATGACAGATGGATATGGAATAATCGACTCTGCTATCTATAAGAATCCAGAATAAATATACTTTATAAGGTCGGGAAATTATATTATAGAAATTACAAACTTATATATACCCTTCTTACGAAGGTGAAGGATATAATTAGAGTGCTTTAGCAATCTACTACTTGATTCTTGGATGAAATTTTTAAAAGTCCTTTTTCCAAATTTTTAAGATTGTTGGTAGAATAACTATCAACTTTAAGTGAACATTATTTACTTTAATTCTTATAAAAGTATCCAGCTGTTTATCCACGCAGCAAAACAATCGATTTTAAATGGTAATAACCCCTCTCTCAAACAAACTTTTTGAAGTTTGCTGGTATTTTTTGAAATTCGTATTTTGTAAATAAATAGAACATCGTTGCCACATATGAAAAAGGGAAAAATAGTTTCTAAGAAATTTTGGGTTGTGATTGTGGAATTTATGTTAATAATTTTCAAAATAATTTAGGTCCAGTTGTAACTGTTGTCGAGCTGCCCTGATTAAAAAAGGAAAGGGATTTAGGAAAGGGTTATGGAACCTATTCCCCAGCCATTTCAACATAATATTCTGTGTCCTAGGATAGTGACGAATTATATATTATATATATATATATAATATATATATATATATATATATATATATATATATATATATATATATATATATATATAATATATCGATACCTCTAATTCCTACTGGTTAGCCTATCAGAATCCTTGGAATGCGTTTACCCAGTCCTATAAGTGTCAAGGTAACCTTCACATCAAGTTCTATCTCTAAGGCCTTTTATATTTTAGTTTAGTTTAGATTGAATTTTATTTTTGATTTTGATTAAAAAATAAACAAACAAAAAATGGGATTTTTAAAGTAAATGTGGTATCTCGATTTATTAAAATACTAGCAAAATTCAGATGGTTAATATGGCGACAAAAAGAGAGAATGACACTACCTTGATATTTTTACCATGGTAATAACTTTGAGCTTGGAATGTTATTTTGACGATAATTTAACAAAATTTGTAAATGTTTAAAATATTTTATTTTATTATCGAATATGTTTATACAAAAATAATTAAGGAAGAAAATTTATTATAAAAATATTGATTTTTTGTTAAAAATATATAAGCACAATTCACAATATTGTGCAAGTGGTATTGTATCATTGCATTTGTAAAAGTTTTAGTATGTTTTTACAATACGTAGTACGTAGTTTTTATAGCAACCACCAAAAAAGATGGGGGGTATATTGACCACAAAATTTCGCAGAGGTCTGTTTTTTGACGTCTGCAAAATAATTCTGCATTATGGCGGACATAGGACCATAATTGACACTAAATGCAATACAAACTGACAGCAAAAAATATTTTTTGCTATAAAAAAACAATGTAAGTAAAAAAAAATTAACAAAAATGGATCAAATGCTACAAATAGGAGGTAAGAACGAATTTGACCTGTGACGTGAAATTGTTTAAGGTATACGAAAAAGTGGTGTAAATTATACACCCGATTTTTAATGTATGTATATTAATGTATATAATAAGGATAAAATGTAAACCTCTTTTTCATAAACCAAAAAAATTAAAAAGAGAGTGTATAAATAACTAAAAGCCAGATCGTTTACTGTTAAATAGTAAGTAATTCTTTGTTGATGACTTATTCGATTTATTTCGTAATTTCGAAATTTAGCAATTGTCATTTATTCGAACGATTATTCGCAAAAAATTTATCCATTAACTGATCGACGATTAATTTTTGAAAATCATAGTTTATGTATTATGCCTGTTGAGCATTACTTACACATTCCAGCAATGTACATAGTTAGCACATCCGCACAGAAGCATCTGTATATAATGATAAGGAAATGACATACCTTTACTTTCCCATATTGGATACACAGAGGGATAAGCTAAAAAAATATACATGTATTATTGTTCAATATATTTTGAATTTCGAACACAAAAAAATTTATATAAAATACGTGATTGCTTCCAAATTACACCAAAATGTTTATAATTTTTTCAATGATGAAATAATTCCAAAATAGGGTAGAAGTGGACCATGCGCCACTTTTTTTGAGGCGGCCTCAAATTAAAACCAAATTCAATATTGAGGAGGGTATATAGGGTTTGTGCTGATGTTTGTAACGCACAATAATATTGGTCCTATACCCACCTTAAATTATACAAATCGGCTCAGAATCATTTTCTGTGTCGATAAAGATTGTAAACCTTGGAATCAAACTACATGTTGAAATTTTGGAGATAATTTAATGAAATTTCGCACCTGATCTTTTATGGTACTATAGACGAAGCCTATTGAAAATAGTTAACATCGGTCCATTATTTCCCCTAGACCCCATACAACTGAACCCGCCAAATATGGCTTTTAAGTTCGTAATTATGTTTAATATACTCGTATCTCGACAAAAAGCTGCAAAACCAAGTTCTGTAGTAGCCTTGATGACCCTGATGAACTTTATAGTTATAGGGCCGCATAACTATAAAAAGCCCCCATTAAAATTTTACTTTAATATCCACAGTTTTATTAAACAGTAAATAGCTTAAGTATATCTGAGGCAGGTGTAGGATATTATTTTATTATTACTATTACTTGTTATTTCTTTGTTCGGATGCTTAGATGTGATAAAATCGATTACTCGGTTTTCAAGTTATTCGCATTGACAGGTGTGCCGCCATAGGGGCAAAATATATAGAATATTCTCTATAATATAAGTTTAAATCATTCATTGGGCAGGTATCGACATATTTTGTGGTCAGATTTTATATCCGTGTATCTGTACGTAGACGTTCCAACAATGAATTTTGTCTCAAATTGTTAATTTAATTAACAAAACATATTTTATTTATTGAAAAATATATTCTGGAGCACAATTTTTTCAATATTTAGATGAATTAAAAAAAAAACGATATTAAAAAAAGTTTAATGTTTTTATACCCTCCATCAAAAGTGATGGGGGTATATTGATTTTGTCGTTCCGTTTGTAACACATCGAAATATTGATCACAGACCCACAAAAATATATGCATTCTGGGTCCTTATTATATTATAAGACGATCTAGCCATGTCTGCCCATCTGTCTGTTGAAATCACAATAGAGTCCGAACGGAAAGTGCTATAGGGTTGCAAATTTACACCAACATTTCCTATAGGTAAGGTTTGTCTCGTATTGCTAATTGTCAATATCGTATTCATACAGCCCCCATACAAGTTGCTTCAATTCAATTGTTTAAAAATGTGTTTATTGAATATATTTTTAAACTAAAACAATTAAGAAATTGCCAAATTTTGGTAATGGAATTTACGTCTACTTCAAAGTTATTTATGTAGATTTTAAACGTT
Organism: Lucilia cuprina; assembly: GCF_022045245.1. Lineage (NCBI taxonomy): Eukaryota > Metazoa > Arthropoda > Insecta > Diptera > Calliphoridae > Lucilia > Lucilia cuprina. Next base: position 32,045,086 of record NC_060953.1, read on the forward strand.
TTATTAGTAATTAAAAGTGAATTTTGACCTTCAAGACATTTTCTCGATCACTATAAAAATCAGTAGTGTCATTTATCGTTCTATAAAAGTAGGTTTTACTGACTTTTGTTGACATAAGTAATAGAACATTTAACCTAATTAAGAGCCTAAAGTCCTGATTCGGGGGGTACGGTTGTATGGGGACTGGCCGAAATAATGGACCGATTTCAACCATTTTCAATAGCGTTCGTCCTTGAACCAAAAAAAGGTATGTGCTAAATTTCACCAAACTGTCTTGGAAATTAAATTCATTTATCATGGAATCTATTACAGTACGACTATTAAAATTTTGCTCGCTTAACTTTAACATCCATGTAAAGATTTTGGCAAAAAAAAGGCGGATTACCCATGAGCAGAGCGGCACATTCCCATATTAATTAAATACAACATTTCGTTTGTCTGGGAAACTAATAGAACTAAATTCTTAAAATTTTGCACGAGGAACTTTTATATTCATCTCAACATTTTTAAGGGGTTTTGGATCCCCCATATGAATAAAATAGGAAAATTCGTATAACTAGAATCTCTAAAATTTACTTGAAGAACTTCGACAGGGTACTTGGTACCTTTCATATGAATTAAATACAAGATTTCGTTTAACTGGGAAACTAATAGAACTAGATTTTTCAAATATTGCACAAATTACTTTAATATTATTTAGCTGAACATTTTGAAGGAAAAAGGGCAGACTTTCATCTGGAGATCTTGAAGCCCCCTCATGAACTAAATAAAAAAAATCGTTTATCTGAGAAACTATTAGATATAGGATCTTCAAATTTTATATAAATAACTTTGACATTCATGTGAACCTTTAGGAAATAATTTTAGCACGTAAGAAATAAATAGATCGTTAATTTATTATTTTAAAATTTTAATGAAATGTATTGTCATCAAATGAAATTATAATAAACATTTTCATAATTTAATAACTAAATAAATAATTTTTTGATTATGTATCTAATTTCGATTGGGGTAGCGAAGCAGCCCGCGTATTAACTAGTTAAACATAATTATGAACCTAAGAGGAGAAATATGGATCGATGATAATTCAATTATATATAATTCAATAGGTTTCGTCTTCGGTACCATAAAAGATGATGTGTCTGATTTCTTTGAGTTGTATCCAAAATTGCGAACTGTTGTATGGGGGCTAGGTAAAATAATGGACCGATCTTTACCATTTTCAATAGGCTTCGTCACAGGACAGTTAAAAGATCCAACTTTCATTGAATTATCATCAATATTGCGACATGTTAGTTTATAAAAATGTTTACATGGAGGGACATAGCTAAATCGACTCAGAGAATGATAAGCCAATTTGTATACTTTAAGCTGGGTACAGGACCAATAATGTGCGTTACAAACATCAAAATAAAAATCCACTTAATAATAATAAAAAAGTTTAATTTAACTCATTTACATATATTTAGTGCGTAGTACTTACTAAAAAAACATTTTTATTATTATAAATTAACAGTTCCTAGTGCATTTTGTGTTCTCTTTTTGTTAACGATAGTTTCAACTCTAAAATATAGGTCAGTTTTCCACACTCTTATTGTATTATGAACGTCCATATTGTTTTTACATATGTTTTATATGAGTGTTCGTAAGTGTAAAACCGATTTCACCATAAATTCCTAATCGGTTTTAACTCTAGCTAATTTAGTAATGAAATTTAAACAGTTTTTGGAAGAAATCGAGTGCTTTTACCTTATTTGGGGTCATAATTCACTTTATTTAATCCTCAATCATTATAAATATCCAAATTACATAGCTTGATAATATCGATAGACATTTCGACATTCATGATTCCATCAATTTACGGCCATCCATCAATTCTATCCATGCTAGAGAAGAGACGAAAATGCCTCTTTTTACAAAATGCCCAAAGCTCTTGCATTAGAATTCCCTAAAAAGTTTAAAGAACTATATATATACAACGTCAGAAGACATACGGATGATATATACAATTTAATGGTAACATTAATGCAGCAATGTCTACTGATATTATGAACCATTTTATCGCGATACTTTTAATGATTGGGCTCAAAACGTTGACAATACTACTATGATGCAATTGGAAAATAATAAAGTCATAAAGTTATATATCATAAAGTAATAACACGAAAAAGTATGACTCCTGTGAGCAACCCTCATATGTTCGTGTGCTATTGTAAATTTTAATCAGCTACAAATAATAAAATTATTTTTAGTAAAAATAACAAAAGCAAGTCAACAACTGATATAAAAGTCAATTTGAAAATATGAAGTTTAAATAGTAAAAATTGAAGAACAAAGAGGTAGTATTACAGCTTGTTTTTACGAAGGTCGGGAATTTGAAATCCATTTGAACTAATGTAGCATACATCTGCCTATCAAAGTAACGTGAAGGGTATAAAAACGTTTCTCTGAAATATAAACTAGTAAAGAAAATCATGTTTTAAACTTACGTAGTACATGTTCGTAGTTGGGAGTCCCTTTTATTTGATGGTACATATTTAAAAACAATGCTGAAAAGAAATAATTACTAATTATTACAGCACAACTACAAATATAGAAAAGTAGTTGTGCACGAATATTTTTCCAATTATTTTCCATAATATCTCGTATAATCTTTATAAGTCTTCGTAATACTGGAAAATCTGCAACAAAAAAGATTAAAAAATATTTATAGCATATACTTAAGACATTAGTAACTTTACCATTTCGAAATATTTCTGATTGTCTAATAATTTCATGGGACTGTGCTTTGTCAAGGAGAACGTATAAATTCCGTTGTACAAAGAGAAAGTAAATCATCTTTATTATCGACACACATGTTTGTAGGGCAGTGCAAATGCTCTATTTCAACGTTATTATTACAATGAAATAAAAATTAATTAATAATTTTACGGGCCAACAAAATCAAGGTTTGTAAAACGTTAAACTTGGACGGTACACGATTAAGTTTTGCCTTTCAAGTTCAATTTTTTTATTAATACACTAACACTGTTTAAAACCGAAACAAACTTGCTTTTAAATTTTTCTTTCCATCTACTGTTTCAATTTTATAATCAATAAATAAATTTTTCATAATTCTTTTCTTTTCTTCTGAAAAAATCTCTAGACTTACTGCCGATTTCTCTAAATGCGAAAGAACATTTTCATTCTTACAAATATGTTGAAAACAAGAACTAAATTAAAAATTTTGTTTTTGTTTTCAATATATTTATAAGAAAGAAAATATTGTTTCGATATTGTGAAACAGGAAGTTAATTTTTTGTATTATTTTATTAAAGAAATTTCATCACAAAAGCAAATAGTAATGTTTATATATAACTGAAATTTTACATAATTATAAAAATATATTTACGTTAACGAGTTTCATTTAAATAGTTTGAAAACTAAATAATATATCACTACGAATCCCGAAATTTTAAAAACCAATACCAGAATCCAAAGACTTAAGCCCAAATAAAACTCATACAATCCAATTAAAACAGTTCAACACAAAGTTTTCATGCGCCATGGATGTCAATATTTCACCTCTGCTATTTTTGTGAGATCCTCGATGTAACGTGTTATATAACACCAATGTCCATACATTGAAATACCACTGCATATCACTAAGAGTATATTTATACTGAAAATAAAAAATATATTTATGTAAGGTTGAAGGCGAATTGTTTTCCACAGGGGCACATCAACCAAAACCTAATTATCTATCATCTTTGAAAGATTAATATTACATGTGATGAAATTCATTGTTTTTCAAAAGGCTGAATATTTCACTACGTAAATTTTTTGTGCTACGTTTTTTATTTTTTTTTATTGAAAATTGTTGTAGAATAAGAGTTAATCGATTTTTTGATATTATAATTTAAAGCAGAAAAATTTGTTTATTCAACCCCCGAATAGCCCCTGGGGCACATACGGCAAATACAAGGAATCCGTGTGATGTAGAACAAAATCAGTCGGAAATTGTTTTGATTTTTTTATTGAGTTATGTCAATAAAACAAAAAATATTTGTTTCTGTACTTTGTTTAGTTTTTGTATTTTTTGTTTTATTTCATTAATAACAAATGAAACAAAAATTCCATCGTTTCTCGATTTGTGAGTAAAAAGTGTTTCTGTAACTTAAAGTGAGAAGAGGCTGCACGAATTACGTTTTTATTGGAAATTTCTAATAAAACAGCTGTCAAAAACACAAAAATTAAAAGAAGAAAACAAAAATTGCCGAACAAATTTATAAACGAAGAATAAATAAACAAAAAATATAGAAATTAAATGAAAATTGTTCGAAAAATTATCCCACTAAATTTGCCTTGGCAAATTCTAAGTTTATGTCCACGTACTTTTTTAGCATTTGCTTCTGTATATCCGAAATTCCTCCTATTTTCTAAAAATTAGTGAAAAATATTTATTTTAATCTTAAATAATTATAAATATAACATTACTTTTTCATTGTTTCATATAATTCATGTTTAAATTAAATTTTATTTACTTAAAAATTTCCTTTCCGCACCGTTTTAAAATTCGAGTTTTTTTGACAGTTCATGTGAGAAACTTTTCACAAAATTTTCGTACAGAAACACTTTTACTCACAAATTTTCAATAACTTAAGTCAAAAAACATAAATGACAGATAGTTCTCACAAAATTTTCTTACAGATCTCTTACATGTGAAAAATTATATTTTGTTTCAATTCACATTGTTTTTTCTTCAATTTCACTGTTTCATGCGAGAAACTTCTCGATGCGAGAGTTACAGAAACGAAGCACTGGATTCTTGAAACTGTCGTCTGCAGGGTTTCCCATAATGATATATAATAAGGATTAAAACATACCTAATGTATTCTTGCTTTCGCTTACGTTATTACATTCACATTTGTTATTTTGCAAAACTATTTCTTAAAATTTTAGTTATATTTTATGAAGTGAAAAAATAGAAAAAAATCGTTAGACATGAACAGGATAATATACGTCTGAAACTATACATTTGATAAAGAAAACATTTAAAGGACTTCAAAGTTTTAAAGTAAATTTTTCTAAAAATATTTAAAATACTTCTACTGATCAAATAATGCCAAATTCGAATAAAAGACAAAGAAAAGTTGGGAAGTATTTTGTATTATTTCTATTTTATACTGCCAGAATAAACAGATGTCAAAAATTGTTTTTTTTTAATATTATAAAAAATGTTAAACGGCATTTTGACATACGGCATACAATAACAAAATAAAACAAGTATGGATGTATAGTCGGGCATAGCCGACCATACTGGATGCCGTGTCCGTTGAAGTCAGTATTTTAACATGTTTTTTTAACACACTATGGTGAAGGGTATATAATATTCGGCACAGCCGAATATTTAATTTTTTTTGTGTGCCAATCGGTAACAATTTGCTTGAAAATGTAAATTTTTGATATATATGAGGTGAATAAAATTTTACTAGCTCATAGAGCTATATAAATTTTTGACAAATGAAAAGAAAAAATTTAAAATCCAAAAAATAATATATTTTATAATTTTAGTTTATGACACATTTGTGATTGTAGAAAATACATTTTAATAATAAAAACAATAAAGTGTTCCTTTTATTAAAATAAATGCAGATTTTCTTGTGAAAGTAGTAACAATTGCCAAATTTCATCTAATCAAAAAGATTTCGTTTGGCACAGCAAAAGTGATAATATTTTCCACCATAAGAAAATTTTACTTTACCATAGAACTTTGAGACCAATCGTTTAAAAAACTATTAATGATAAAAATAATATGACAACATCGATTACAATGTTCGTTTACAAGCTTTGAAAGAAATGTGTCAAACTTTGTCGTTTGATTTTTTTTTTTTTTTTTTTTTTGAGAACGAAAAACGAAATATGACAGTAAATATTGAACATTTCAGTACTTATTTGGTATTGTTGAGCTTTTCAATGTTAAAAAAAGAAATTTTTTGGAGTATATTTTTAAAATTTTAAGATCATATTTTGAGTTTTTTATTGCATATTTTAAGCGCTTAAAACTCTTTTTTAGAGCATATTTTTCCCTGATTATTAGTGTTTGTAAGTGAATTTTGACCTTCAAGACATTTATGAAGGGGAGTTTGTAGTGTCATTTAATGTTCTATAAAACTAAGTTTTGCCGACTTTCGTTGACATAATAGAATGTTTAACTTAGTTATAAACCCAAAGGCCCTATTCGAGGTATACGGTTTTATGGGGGCTAGGCGAAATAATGGACCGATTTTTACCATTTGCAATAGGCCTCGTCCTTTGGCCAAAAATATAGTGTGTGCAAATTTCATCCAATTAAGGTTTACATGGACAGTCAGCCAGCTAAACGGACGGTAATAGCTTAATCGATTCTAAAACCGATTCTAAGACGATTAGTATAAATTATAAACAATATTTTAGCAGAAGTATTTTTTTAAAATTTGCTCCTTTTAAATTTTCATTTCCTTTTACAAGGATGCAGAACCACAAAATGAAGAAGAGTAAATACATATTTACTTCTTTTAAATAGAAATTAAGTGGTAACATTTCCACAAAAACTATTTTCCACTTTAGAGCAATGGCGCCACCGGTTAATGTAAGTCTATTGTCAGAATTTTTTCCAGAATTAATGTTTACAACTTTAGGTATAACAGAAATAGAGCTACTATTCACAGCATCTGAAAATGTTGTATTTGGGTTTCAAGTATACAGTCAATAGAACAAAAGTTGAAAATTTTGATAATTGTAGGGTAATAGGACTTTTTACTTATTCGGAAACAGCACACCAAATAAAAGTAGGATTGGAGAAATTTATTAATAAGTTTTTTCATCGTTGGCCTGTGTAATTGTTTTCACCTTTAAAAACCTATGTTGTGTAAACTTAAAATTAATTGATAGTTTTATAAGCAAATTATTCGCTCATTTACGATAAGGCTGGCATAACTCAAAATTCGGGTTTTTGAAATATGTATGTTTTTCAAAATATGATTAGTTTTAAAGTAAAGCTTTATCTTTTTACAAAAAGTTCATTTTTTTAATATTTCATTGAGGTAATGAAACTGAAAATTTAGGCACGAGTCTTACACGTGCAGCATCGTTCAAATTCTTACCTTCCACGAGAAAAATATCTTTACAACGAGTACTATAATTATTGCATATTGAGAAATTTGTTTGATCCTAAAAATCTGTAATGCTTTTGGATAATTAGGATAATAGGATTTTTAATCTTGAACCATAATCCAAATCGCCTATTTGTTGTGGGTTTGTAATTAAACAGATTATATTTTTATAAAAGTTTATATTTAATTTTTTGTTTTAATATTAACTTTTACAATTATGTTAAAACCGTCCCAAATAGAGCATTGAGTAATATGCCATAAAATATTGAAAACTACTGAATTTCTTAAAACGAATTATGTCAGTCTTGTAGTAAATGTATAATAATATAATGTTGGTATTAAATATTTAAGTATAAATTTACAAAATTATAAAGTGACAATAGTGTAATGAACTTGTGTGCCTACTTATATTACAACATATTTAATTCCTAAATCAGTAGGATTCTAAGCGTTTAACTTAAAGTAAATATTTATATATTGAACTGAATTTTGCTAATAATGTTTAGCGATTATGAAATTAAAACATTAAGGAAACGTAATTATAATAAAATCAGAGAATTAATAAGAATTTCTTTTGGCTTAGGTGTTAATTTAAGATGCCCTTCTTTATTTAAAGATTCATTAAAAATGTAAGTATTTAAAAATATAATTTTAATATGTTGACATAATGCGGAAAACCTATAAATTTGACATAAATGCGGAAAATGCTTTTAGGGTTTCAATAACTCTATACAGTGCACTCGCGGTAACGTGAACTAATTAAAACCAAGGGAGTTCATGTTAGCGAAATTGTTCACGTTAGCGATTGTCAAATTTCATGAAAAAAAATATGAAATTTTAATTTATAAATCTGTATTTTATACACTTGAGCGTGATATTATTTTATTATTATTTATATTATTAAAATATAAAACTAAAATTTTATTAAAATCCATTTTCTTTTAACATTAGACCACTTACAGGCCAATTTCTATCACGCATTCGGAGGAACCAACGATAGAGTTTTTTCATTAACTGGAAGTTCTGATGATTTTAAAGTTTGTCTTTTTCCCGGTCCTTGGTATGTGTTGTTTACACAACTCAAAATTGCTTCTTTTTATACCCTTCACCATTTTAGTGGGTGAAGGGTTGTAAACATTGTAATCAAACTACAGGTCGCAATTTTGGAGATATTTCAATGAAATTTGGCACATAATCTTTTATGGTACTGTAGACAAAGCCTATTGAAAATGGTTAACATCGGTCCATTATTTCACCTAGGCCCCATAGAACTGAACCCGCCGAATAGGGCTTTTAAGTTCATAATTATCTCGACAAAAAGCTGCAAAACCAAGTTCTATAGTAGTCTTGATGACCCTGATAAACTTTTTTAATTATAGGGCCTCATTTGACCCTAGCCCCTCTAAAAAGCTCCCATCAAAATTTAGAGAATATACACTCATTTATATAAGGAGATTCCCAAAATTTTAAAATTCGAATTTAATGAATGTATTTCAATGTTGTCTACATGTTTAGAAAACACATATACTGTGAAAAAAATTGTTCACGTTATAGAGCTTTCTGTGTTTGTTCACGTTACAGAGTAGTCAATGTAAAAAACATCTTGTTCACGTTAGGCGGTGTTCACGTTAGATGGTGTTCACGTTACCGCGAGTGCACTGTAGTTTCAATTTTATTAATTATTTTTACTACCATAGCCTAAAAAATTTAATTTAAGAATTTTTGAAATTTTGTATAAAAAAAAACTAAAAAATTAGTAGTTTTTAAAAAGTTACACTGATTTAAATAAAACCCTTTATGACCGCCTCTGACTCCGGCAGTTCTTGACCGATAGAGCTGAAAGAGCGAAAGACATCGATTTTTACCGTTGGGTCACTTGACATAAAATTCTCCATATATACAAAATACGCATTTATGTCAAATTTTATCACGAAAACTTTGATGTTAAGTAATTTTTGGAAATAATTCTTATTTGGAAATGGTGACCAATTATGGACCATTATCAAAAATTTTTTCTATAATTATTTATATGCACAAAACAAATTTAAGTCGAATTTTACCAAAATTCTTTTCTTAATTAATATACGTTTAAGTGGTTTTCGGTAGTGGACTTTATATAGGGACTATAACCACTTACGGGTCTATCAGGAACAAAATTTCGGAGATTGATTCATATGTACACAAACAATGATCCAAAATTTCCCGTAGTCCCCAGTTATGATCTATAGCAGAAAAAAAATAATCTGTGACAAAATTCATGGAATTATCTTTTTGGTTTCTGAGAAATATCCTCAAGAATAAGGAAAGAAACATATTTGTTTTCGAGGTAGTAATCAATTTTTACTTAAAACTTCTTTTGTTGATTTTTAATACAAATCGAGGCACTGTGCTTCGTTTCTGTAACTCTCGCATCGAGAAGTTTCTCGCATGAAACAGTGAAATTGAAGAAAAAACAATGTGAATTGAAACAAAATATAATTTTTCACATGTAAGAGATCTGTAAGAAAATTTTGTGAGAACTATCTGTCATTTATGTTTTTTGACTTAAGTTATTGAAAATTTGTGAGTAAAAGTGTTTCTGTACGAAAATTTTGTGAAAAGTTTCTCACATGAACTGTCAAAAAAACTCGAATTTTAAAACGGTGCGGAAAGGAAATTTTTAAGTAAATAAAATTTAATTTAAACATGAATTATATGAAACAATGAAAAAGTAATGTTATATTTATAATTATTTAAGATTAAAATAAATATTTTTCACTAATTTTTAGAAAATAGGAGGAATTTCGGATATACAGAAGCAAATGCTAAAAAAGTACGTGGACATAAACTTAGAATTTGCCAAGGCAAATTTAGTGGGATAATTTTCGAACAATTTTCATTTAATTTCTATATTTTTTGTTTATTTATTCTTCGTTTATAAATTTGTTCGGCAATTTTTGTTTTCTTCTTTTAATTTTTGTGTTTTTGACAGCTGTTTTATTAGAAATTTCCAATAAAAACGTAATTCGTGCAGCCTCTTCTCACTTTAAGTTACAGAAACACTTTTTACTCACAAATCGAGAAACGATGGAATTTTTGTTTCATTTGTTATTAATGAAATAAAACAAAAAATACAAAAACTAAACAAAGTACAGAAACAAATATTTTTTGTTTTATTGACATAACTCAATAAAAAAATCAAAACAATTTCCGACTGATTTTGTTCTACATCACACGGATTCCTTGTATTTGCCGTATGTGCCCCAGGGGCTATTCGGGGGTTGAATAAACAAATTTTTCTGCTTTAAATTATAATATCAAAAAATCGATTAACTCTTATTCTACAACAATTTTCAATAAAAAAAAAATAAAAAACGTAGCACAAAAAATTTACGTAGTGAAATATTCAGCCTTTTGAAAAACAATGAATTTCATCACATGTAATATTAATCTTTCAAAGATGATAGATAATTAGGTTTTGGTTGATGTGCCCCTGTGGAAAACAATTCGCCTTCAACCTTACATAAATATATTTTTTATTTTCAGTATAAATATACTCTTAGTGATATGCAGTGGTATTTCAATGTATGGACATTGGTGTTATATAACACGTTACATCGAGGATCTCACAAAAATAGCAGAGGTGAAATATTGACATCCATGGCGCATGAAAACTTTGTGTTGAACTGTTTTAATTGGATTGTATGAGTTTTATTTGGGCTTAAGTCTTTGGATTCTGGTATTGGTTTTTAAAATTTCGGGATTCGTAGTGATATATTATTTAGTTTTCAAACTATTTAAATGAAACTCGTTAACGTAAATATATTTTTATAATTATGTAAAATTTCAGTTATATATAAACATTACTATTTGCTTTTGTGATGAAATTTCTTTAATAAAATAATACAAAAAATTAACTTCCTGTTTCACAATATCGAAACAATATTTTCTTTCTTATAAATATATTGAAAACAAAAACAAAATTTTTAATTTAGTTCTTGTTTTCAACATATTTGTAAGAATGAAAATGTTCTTTCGCATTTAGAGAAATCGGCATTAAGTCTAGAGATTTTTTCAGAAGAACAGAAAAGAAATTATGAAAAATTTATTTATTGATTATAAAATTGAAACAGTAGATGGAAAGAAAAATTTAAAAGCAAGTTTGTTTCGGTTTTAAACAGTGTTAGTGTATTAATAAAAAAATTGAACTTGAAAGGCAAAACTTAATCGTGTACCGTCCAAGTTTAACGTTTTACAAACCTTGATTTTGTTGGCCCGTAAAATTATTAATTAATTTTTATTTCATTGTAATAATAACGTTGAAATAGAGCATTTGCACTGCCCTACAAACATGTGTGTCGATAATAAAGATGATTTACTTTCTCTTTGTACAACGGAATTTATACGTTCTCCTTGACAAAGCACAGTCCCATGAAATTATTAGACAATCAGAAATATTTCGAAATGGTAAAGTTACTAATGTCTTAAGTATATGCTATAAATATTTTTTAATCTTTTTTGTTGCAGATTTTCCAGTATTACGAAGACTTATAAAGATTATACGAGATATTATGGAAAATAATTGGAAAAATATTCGTGCACAACTACTTTTCTATATTTGTAGTTGTGCTGTAATAATTAGTAATTATTTCTTTTCAGCATTGTTTTTAAATATGTACCATCAAATAAAAGGGACTCCCAACTACGAACATGTACTACGTAAGTTTAAAACATGATTTTCTTTACTAGTTTATATTTCAGAGAAACGTTTTTATACCCTTCACGTTACTTTGATAGGCAGATGTATGCTACATTAGTTCAAATGGATTTCAAATTCCCGACCTTCGTAAAAACAAGCTGTAATACTACCTCTTTGTTCTTCAATTTTTACTATTTAAACTTCATATTTTCAAATTGACTTTTATATCAGTTGTTGACTTGCTTTTGTTATTTTTACTAAAAATAATTTTATTATTTGTAGCTGATTAAAATTTACAATAGCACACGAACATATGAGGGTTGCTCACAGGAGTCATACTTTTTCGTGTTATTACTTTATGATATATAACTTTATGACTTTATTATTTCCCAATTGCATCATAGTAGTATTTTCAACGTTTTGAGCCCAATCATTAAAAGTATCGCGATAAAATGGTTCATAATATCAGTAGACATTGCTGCATTAATGTTACCATTAAATTGTATATATCATCCGTACGTCTTCTGACGTTGTATATATATAGTTCTTTAAACTTTTTAGGGAATTCTAATGCAAGATCTTTGGGCATTTTATAAAAAGAGGCATTTTCGTCTCTTCTCTAGCATGGATAGAATTGATGGATGGCCGTAAATTGATGGAATCATGAATGTCGAAATGTCTATCGATATTATCAAGCTATGTAATTTGGATATTTATAATGATTGATGATTAAATAAACTGAATAATGACCCCAAATAAGGTAAAAGCACTCGATTTCTTCCAAAAACTGTTTAAATTTCATTACTACATTAGCTAGAGTTAAATCCGATTAGGAATTTATGGTGAAATCAAAAAACACACAGCTTTTCTTCAACACCTAACTCTAGTGATCCCATATGCAACAAAGTTCAACGCACAGTTTTGTAGCCCATCTGCGAAGTGTCGATGGTGATGGCAATGGATAATCATTTTTACGCAGAAATCTGTAACTACGTGGGCCTGCAGAATATAGGGAAGTTGCAAAAGGGATAATTTCTAGTGCATAGCGGGGTACTTTTGGAGGAATGGTCAAACTTTTTGATGGATTTAATTTTGGTACTGCCTCACTATTTTTAATTAAACTCAACTGAAACCCTAAACTTGATATTCTTTCATTCAATTTGGACACTTGCTTATCAATTTCTAATTGGTAATCTTGGAGTGAAATGCTATGAAAGAGGTTTCAAATGTAACGCATAAAATTGTAATACTATCAGACATGGAAAATTTAAATAGTTTGAACTACATTATACAATAAATAGTAAATATTTTACTATAGACTAAGACTAAGGTTTGTGGACTAATTTATGAACCAATATTGACTACTAAGCAAAAGATTAAATACTATTACACAGTTATCTACCCACCCTTCCAAATATTCGTCACGTTCTTTAATATACTCATCAAGATACTCCTCAATATTTGGTTCATTTTCAATTATATCGTTTAGCTCACTAAAATAACGTTATATTAATAAGTTATATCACAGTTAAGGTATTAATATTGGTAATGATTTGAGATATAAACCAAAACATGTCATATTTTACTTAAGTTTTATTTTTAAGATAAATATTACAAAACATTCTAGTGTATACTAAACCAACGCATGTTCATACCTTGTAGTCATTGGGATAGCATCTCTATCCAATCTTGCACGTTTTGAATTGATTGTAATATCACTTTTAAAGAAATGATCTGAACAAACCATAGGCTCTTTTGGCAAATTTTCTTCGTTGGTTTTGCATCTTTCAAGCCACTGTTGGCGTTTACCCGGTAATATAGGGACTTTAAAAAATCTTACATTGGAATTTTTGCAGAAGTATTTCGTATTTTCGCAGTTCGGGAAAATGCAACTCATATTTATTCTCTAATTAATTTTACACATTAGTTTTCTAAGATTTTAATATAAATATGATTTTAATTCATAAAAAAATTTTTATTATATTTTCTAACTGAATTGAAATTATTTTTATAAATTTTGTACATAAACTTCAAAGCATATATAGAAATTTCATTAAAAAATGGGAAAAATTAAATTGTATATGGTATCACTAATTTAACGAAAACTTCAAAATCCTTAAGCATGTCAGATAGAGAATTTAAAAAAATAATGAGAGATTGACACTACCTTCTATTTTTCTGCTATGATTAATACTGTTCATTCGTGCTGCTAGAGATTGCAGTGTAACGTCGCAATTTTTCTAGTTAAACATAAAAACAAAACGGCAATATTAAGTAGCAATGTTAAATAACATTGAAAATTTAAAATATTTTTTAGTATGACGAGTGATAAAGATGTGTATTTTGCGGCAAATGCTGACTAATATATATTAGTAAAAGTAAACACTGCTTAGGTTAGGGTTAGTTATTTTTAGTGAATTACAAGAATATGAAATACATGAAAAACAAAATAATTTGCTTGAGAAAAATTAAAAAATATGCAAACTATGCTATAAAAATGTTCGGAAGATGCAAAATATTTGCAATTTAAAAAAAATATACAATTTATGTATTTATAACAAAATATGCAACAAAAAATCGATGCAATTTTGCAAAATCTTTGATTCGAAAAGGAAACTAGTTAAAATTCATTTTTAGTTACTGACTAAAAACATTAATTTGTTTAAAAATCCTTGCCCTGAAAAATTTTTTATAACAAAACATTTAAGTTGAATTGTACCTTGCCTCAGATATACATACTTAAGCTATTTATTGTTGATAGATATTTAAGTAAAATTATGAAGGAATGGAAAGGGCAAAAATCGTTCTTTGATTTAACGTGGAACATATAACTGAACAACTCTAAAAAGGCATAATTACAAACACAATATCATAATTATGTTAAATATGCAAAGCATAACTAAAGGCGAAAGTACACAACACGCGTTGCATGCGGTAGCGCGTTATAGGCTTCTGTCAAAAAAAGTTGAAATAGTGTATTTTCATTTTACAAGTTAGACCTGGTTCACACTAGGAAACTTTTATGAAAAGCTTTTGCTTTTTGTGTGTAAGAGAAAGAAATATCTACCATCTTTTTCACTCACACACAAAATCAAAAGTTTCTCAACAAAAGATTCCCAGTATGAACCAGGTCTTACACACTGTAGTTTTTAACGCGTCTGCCGCGAAAAGTTCAGCAACTTTCAACTTTTGACGCATCGGCAGCTAATTAGGGTTGTTTTTTGTTTTGTGTAGAATGAGAATAAACTAAAATGAAATAAATTTTATCAATAATGAGAGAAAAAATTAAAAAAAGAAAAACAAAAACTTAAAAATTTTAAAACAGTAATAGTTAAAAAAAACATTAAAAGAAAGATCAAAATGACGCATCGTGTGTAACATGCAGCCTGTGAAGCGCAAAAAGTTTGAAAAGCGTAAAACGCGTTGCCGCCTCAACGCGTGTTGTGTACTTCAACCTTAAGTTTTATTTCGATTCGAAGAAAAAGTTTTTGAACACAATGTATTAAACATACAAATTCGAAATGTTTTTTTATCGTAATCCCCGTATGAGCCTGCTATATTTAACCCATTAACATAGTAATGGGTAGTACAATTACCAAAAATACAGTGATTTTAACATGGGTCCCATTTTGCTCATAAGAATTTTAAATTACTTTGTATACAATCGACGTTCATCTGATAGTAATAAGGTATTAAATAATTAATAATCTAATATTCACTTTTACATTATAATCATAAATAGAGAAAATTGTGTATGAAAATTTGTTTTACAATCCATTGATAAATTATTATGAATAAGACATTAAATCTTTATGACAAAAATATTTAATAATGTCCAGCCTATAAATTTACCACACAATGTCTTGATTCCTTGCAGTGTGTTATTGTGTAAATTGGGGTGTTACGACCATTATTAATTAATAGTTTAGACATTTAATATGTATTTTAGTATTATTATGTATGTGTATATGTTAATTGTATTTTAAAATGGATGAACTTTTAATAATATATACAAATGGCTTTTTAATTAATGTAAAGACTTTTAATAACTGTCAACTATTTATGTTTAAACTAGTTAAATCATTACGTTGTAAACCACTTAATTAGTTACATAGTGTTCGAAAAATGTTGGCAGACAATGAAGTAAAGAATTTAAAGAAACGCAATTATCATAAAATAAGGGAATTAATAAGAATATCTCTAGGATTGGGTGTTAATTTAACAAGATCTTCGTTGTTTAAAGATTCCCTAAGGATGTAAGTAATTTATTGAAAATATTAAAATTATTCACATAGACGTAATAATACCTATCGGTTAACACTTGCAATATGTACATATCGCTCATTTACTACCAAAATTCGTGTTTTTAGAACTAAGTAAAATTTCTCGTCTTGCTAT
>NC_060953.1:32061394-32063050 GCF_022045245.1 Lucilia cuprina
AACAATTTTTGACATCTGTTTATTCTGGCAGTATAAAATAGAAATAATACAAAATACTTCCCAACTTTTCTTTGTCTTTTATTCGAATTTGGCATTATTTGATCAGTAGAAGTATTTTAAATATTTTTAGAAAAATTTACTTTAAAACTTTGAAGTCCTTTAAATGTTTTCTTTATCAAATGTATAGTTTCAGACGTATATTATCCTGTTCATGTCTAACGATTTTTTTCTATTTTTTCACTTCATAAAATATAACTAAAATTTTAAGAAATAGTTTTGCAAAATAACAAATGTGAATGTAATAACGTAAGCGAAAGCAAGAATACATTAGGTATGTTTTAATCCTTATTATATATCATTATGGGAAACCCTGCAGACGACAGTTTCAAGAATCCAGTGCCTCGTTTCTGTAACTCTCGCATCGAGAAGTTTCTCGCATGAAACAGTGAAATTGAAGAAAAAAACAATGTGAATTGAAACAAAATATAATTTTTCACATGCAAGTGTTTCTGTAAGAAAATTTTGTGAGAACTATCTGTCATTTATGTTTTTTGACTTAAGTTATTGGAAATTTGTGAGTAAAAGTGTTTCTGCAAGAAAATTTTGTGAGAAGCTTCTCACATGAACTGTCAAAAAACTCACATTTTAAAACGGTGCGGAAAGAAAATTTTTAAGTAAATAAAATTTAATTTAAACATGAATTATATGAAACAATGAAAAAGTAATGTTATATTTATAATTATTTAAGATTAAAATAAATATTGTTCACTAATTTTTAGAAAATAGGAAGAATTTCGGATATACAGAAGCAAATGCTAAATTCTTTATTCTTTACTGTTATGTATTTTATATAAAACTTTTTAAGAATAGTTGAAGGTAATAGGAAATATACATCTGAAGTTTTAGTCAAATCGAATAATGATAAGACATTAACTGTGAATGTCAAACTTAAGCTATGCAATATTGGGAAATCCTCTTGAAACAAACATTCATTGAATTTACCGGTGGTCTTTAGATTTTCTTTTTTCATATTATTGTGAGTTTATATCTTATTTTGTTGATTTAAATCACGATATAGTACAATGGATGTGCTCTTTCATTCTAATATAATGTTTTATTAAAAAGTTGAAGTTGGTGCCTTTTTTATGGAAATACATTGTTTAAATCATTCTCCCGATTATTCGAAGCATTTTAATCAAAATATAAAAATATTTTTTGTGATGTACATTAGATATATTTGTTTTATGATTTTTCTAAATGTTTTATATTGTAAAATTTTAAAGTTTTACCGATATTAAAACTCGTTTACAGCTTTATCCAGAAAATTTAAATAAGGAACTAGAATTAGTTATATAAAATGTGAGGGATAGAAAAAAAGATATCAGAAAAATAGCCCAATTGATTTTAAAAATTTTCAAAAACAGGTCATTTCGTTGGCCTGTGTTATTAAATGGTTAACAAAGAACTTTTTTCCAAATAACAAGTAAAAGTGTTATATTCGGCTAAGCCGAATCTTATATACCCACCATCAAACCTTGTTTGACTCGGATGAAACTTACATATGTCGAATTTCATTTATATATTCGTATTTTTAGGCCAGTTATAAGCGTTAAAGTAATTTTCTGAAGGGAACCTTATATAGGGGGATAGGGTCAA
>NC_060953.1:32063150-32072529 GCF_022045245.1 Lucilia cuprina
GGTACTTTTTGGATTTTTGTATAATATTGAACCTAGAAACGTGAAATTAAGCATGTAGAGCCCGGATTAAGTGAGGTCCTATAAAAGGGGACTTTTTGGTACTTTTCCCTTTAAAAGGTACATTTTGAATTTTCTATAATATTCAACCTAGAAACATGAAATTAAGCGTTTAGAGCCTGAATTAAGGGAGAACCTATAAAAGGGCACTTTTTGGTACTTTTTCGTTCTTCAAAAGGTACTTTTTGTGTTTTTTATAATATTGAAACTAGAAACATGAAATTAAGCATGTAGAGCACGTAGAAAATGAGAATCTGTAAAAGCGGACCTTTTGGTACTTTTTCGTTCTACAAAAGGTACTTTTTGAGTTTTCTATAAAATTTAACCTAGAAAAATGAAATTAAGCATGTACACCCCGGAGTAAATGAGAATCTATAAAGGGGACTTTTTGGTACTTTTTCGTTCTTCAAAAGGTATTTTTTGAATTTCCTATAATATTAAACCTAGAAGCATGAAATTAAGAATGTAGAGCCCGGAGTAAATGAGAATCTATAAAAGGGGACTTTTTGGTACTTTTTCGTTCTTCAAAAGGTACTTTTTGGATTTTTGTATAATATTGAACCTTGAAACATGAAATTAAGCATGTAGAGCCTGGAGTAAATGAGAATATATAAAACTAGACTTTTTGGTACTATTTCGTTCTACAAAAGGTACTTTTTATGAGAATCTATAAAAGGGGACTTTTTGGTATTTTTTCGTTATTCAGAAGGTACTTTTTGAATTTTTTATAATATTGAACCTAGAAACATGAAATTAAGTATGTAGAGTATGGATTAAGTGAGAACCTATAAAAGGGGACTTTTGGTACTTTTTCGTTCTTTAAAAGGTACTTTTTGGATTTTTGTATAATATTCAACCTAGGAACGTGAAATTAAGCATGTAGAAGGGTACTTTTTCGTTCTTCAAAAGGTACTTTTTGTGTTTTTTATAATATTGATCCTAGAAACATGAAATTAAGCATGTGGAGCCCGGAGTTAATTAGAATCTTTAAAAGCAATCAGCGACTTGAGTAAATGAAAATTTAAACTGGAATATTTTCTGGTACTTTTTGAACTTAGGAACATGAAATTAAATAAAATAGGTTCTTTGGTACTTTTTCGTACTTCACTGGTACTGGTACTTTTAGAGCTTTCTAAAATATTGAATATATAAACATAAAATTAAACACGAAAATTGAAAAAGCATAAAAAGTACCAGTACCACTGTCTGGTACTTTTTCGTTCTTCAAGTGTTTGTTCTAATTTTCTGTAATATTGAACTGGAATCATAAAATCAAACTTAAAGAGTTCTCTAAAAGGGGAATTTTTGATATTGCAGATATATACATTTACAATAATGATATTTATTTTATTCCATTACGATGAGGGTAGCGAAGCACACTGGGTATAGCTAGTAAAAATATAGAAATATTTTTTGTGATGTACATTAGATCTATTTGTTTTATGATTTTTTTAAATGTTTTATATTGTAAAATTTTAAAGTTTTACCGATATTAAAACTCGTTTACAGCTTTATCCAGAAAATTTAAATAAGGAACTAGAAGTAGTTATATAAAATGTGTGGGATAGAAAAAACAGATATCAGAAAAATAGCCCAATTGATTTTAAAAATTTTCAAAAACCGTCATTTCGTTGGCCTGTGTTATTAAATGGTTAACAAAGAACTTTTTTCACAAATAACAAGTAAAAGTGTTATATTCGGCTAAGCCGAATCTTATATACCCACCATCAAACCTTGTTTGACTCGAATGAAACTTACATATGTCGAATTTCATTTATATATTCGTATTTTTAGGCCAGTTATAAGCGTTAAAGTAATTTTCTGAAGGGAACCTTATATAGGGGGATAGGGTCAATTATAGGTCGATCCTTTTAAAATTTTGCATAGTGGTTTAGGATCACAAGCTTACTTATGTCGAATTTCTTCTATATTCGTATTTTTAAACAAGTAATAACTGTTAAAGCTGTTTTTCGAGCGGCCACTTATATGAGGGCTATCCGAAAACGTGGACTGATATTGCCCATTTTCAATACTAAAATAGCTCTTTCCATTCGGACTCTACCGAGCTTTCAACAGACAGACATGGCTAGATCGTCTTAGAATTTAATGAGGACCCAGAATATATATGCATTTGTGGGTATATGTGCAATATTTCGATGTGTTACAAGCGGAATGGCAAAATCAATATAATATAATTTAATGTTTGGTATAAAATAGTAACTAATAACCACTGTTAAATTGCAGTTAGTTAATGTGCATATAATAAATAGTCTGGACTTCTATGGAAGAAAAAAAATTACAAATTAACACCCATAAAAATATTTTTTACTCTTAATATAATAAAGTTCCCAGCTTTTAGTTTTCACTTTGTAAATCACTTAAATTTAACGTTAAAGTTTAACCGCCTTATGCAAAAACTATTATTAAAGTTAACAATGGTTTACTGCGCACTTTTTCCATATAAAAACAGGTTTTAACATCCAGTGTCAATTCACATTGTTTTTTCTGCAATTTCACTGTTTCATGCGAGAAATTTCTCGATGCGAGAGTTACAGAAACAAGGCACTGGTTCACAATGGGAAACTTTTGTTGAGAAACTTTTTATTTTCCTAGTGTGAACCAGGTCTAAGGCGCAACTTACATAAAGACTTTTCAGACGTCTGTTTTTTTCTAATTCTCTTTTGAGAATCTTCCAAAAAATTAACATTTACACGGTGATTTTTTCATGTCGTTTATGCTGTTCAGTTGTATAATCCTTTTTAATTACTTATTCGTAATAAAAGTAAAATTAATTTTTTAACATTAAAAATGTAGTTTGATTGAAAATAATAATTAGCTTATTTTAATTTTATGAGTATAATATCAACAGTACAAATAAGAGTAAATTGGGTGTAACTTAAAGATAGATCTCATGGTGGAATAAGGTAAAGTCAATTCTACAAAAACAACAGAAATTGTACACTTATGTCAAAGGTCAAGCAACATATGTAAATGAAATTACTGAGTTTAAATAATACTCTTCTGAACATAATCTTCTCAAAAATCACACATTAAGTAATGTTTAATTCGAGTTTTAATCAGAATATCTAATCCACCACACGATCTGCCTCTGGGATTTTTAGTATCATATTATGTGTTTCAGAAAACGTCATTGCAAATATGATGGTCTGTTAGGAAATATTCAAATCCGTTCTTATGTTGGCGTTAGCCATTTGCGTTCCAAAAATAAATAAAAAGTTGGAAAAAAATAACGAATATATTGTTAAATTAAACATTTCATGGTGCTATGCCGATTGTAATATTATGTAAATTTATACATCATATATTACACATATACTTTTCATTCAGGATTTACTCTGCTAAATTTCTCAGCAATAGAAAATATGATCCACTTGTTTTCACCATCTGAAACGTAAATTTATTTTTAACTAGTAAACTTGCTTAATGGTATTCTATAAATTTTACTTACAGCCATTAGA
Organism: Lucilia cuprina; assembly: GCF_022045245.1. NCBI lineage: Eukaryota > Metazoa > Arthropoda > Insecta > Diptera > Calliphoridae > Lucilia > Lucilia cuprina. Next base: position 32,066,687 of record NC_060953.1, read on the forward strand.
GTTGGTAACGACATTGTAGTAAACCAAGATATATTTAGATTAAAAATACGATTAGTACGTAGAATCATCATGCGTATAAGTTGTTTAAATTCTTCGGACTCATTGTACCACTCACAATTATATAGTGCTAGCGGAATTTTTTCACACTTTTGACATTTAAATTAAAGGTTGTATAAATAAATTAATATGTATTTAGATTTTTGACTATTATAGCAGAAAATAACGATTTCAAAACCAGCAGCTGAAAGATATAATACCATGCGCACTATAGTCATTTTGTTTGATTCCTGTAAAATTCATTTATAAATACTTTCATATTTTAATGATTATATTATTGGCAGGACCACAATATATTTAGTTATCACCCTATTGTAAATTTTTCATACTTACAAAACCAATACTCATTTGAAAAAGAACTATGCCCCATATAAGTAAACTCAATAGAAATTGTGACAAACTGATTTGTCTGTAAATATTGTCTATAGTCAGAACATAGCTAAAAATATTGTTAAAACGTGTTATACTTTTCTAAAATTCTAATAAAATAAAAAAATAAAAAAACTTACTCATAGATACGTTGGTACTGAAAAATGCAATATCGTAAATATTCTACACGTCGCTCTTTGGGCACTTCAGGTGAAGTTGAATTTTCAATCATTGCATTTAGTACTTGTATTAGACCAACACCATGTACACACAACACTATGAAAACACCATCGAAACTGACGGCACCTACAAAACGGGAAATAAAAAATTATTGATCAGCTTGTCAAAGACTCTTTAACAAAAATGGAAAAAGTGCAGCATATTATCCTTTAAATCATGTGGTGACATCAAATTCTAAAAAATAACGTTTTTGTTGAACGTTGATGCACTGTGAAATATACTTTTCTGGAAAACCACAGCGTTAGAACAAAACCTACATTAATAAAAGGTTGGATTTGAGCCGATAGTGCTCAACGACTGGTTCCTGATTGGGTATGCGTTGATGTACGATGTACCATTGGATAGATGAGAGGGATTCTGATTTGTATAGTCGGATGTAGTAACGGTAGAGTGGCGGTGAAGGTGGTTGTGTCATTGGCGGAATTGTTAATACCATAATTAAAAATGATTCCCTGTTTCGGACTAACAATTTATTATCCCTAAATGATTTTGTCGAAACAACGGAGCTCATCTCAGTGGTGTGGTTTGATGACTTAAGAGGTCAATTGGAATGAGTTTTTAGATGATAAGAATGTTCTATTGAAATGAGCAATCCTTTTAGCATCAATAGAGTGTTTTCACCTGATGTTGGGTCCGCCCACTCTTTAAGCTTTAACCAGTGATTGCCTTTTTCTTTGTCGTGCTTTGATTGAGCTTTACTCACAATACCTTTCATTCCTCAACGGGCTACTATGGCAAAAGATAAGCAGTTCGAATACTTGAAAAGTGCTTGTACATCGACCCGCAGTGTCATTTACAAAAATTGCTATCTGCGTGTGAGTCGTCAAAAAAGCTCACCAAGTGGCAGATAAGACCAATACGGTAGGTGTTTACATAAAGCACTTCGACATTCATACCCTCTTCACGAGGGTGATGGCATACAAATATAGTTTGCATAAACATCAAGTTTTAAATGACAACTAAAAAATTAGTTCAACTGTTTGTATCAATGGAAAATATAATTATTTTAAGTACACATTCAACTTAAAACTCCGTTGCCAGTGTCACACTATTTGAAAATAATTAATAGATCTACTTACGTAATATATATTCATAGTCGGGAGTTTTCTTTATTTCATGATAAATATTCTTGAATAATGCCACGAAAAAATAGTTGCTAATTATAGTAGCACAGCAACAGATATAGAATATTAATTGACCACGAATGTCCTTCCAATTGATTTCCATAATGTCATGTATAATTGTTTTAAGTTTATGCGAGATTGCAAAATCTTTAATAAAATAATATTAGGAATACTTTATGTTTATTTTTAATATTCAATATAAAATTTACCTTTGTGAAATACATCAATATTTCGTATAATTTCGTGACTTTGAGCCTTAGTAAGAAGAATAAATAATTTTCGTTGTATGAAAAGGAAGTAGACCATCTATATCGTTGAAACAATAGTTTGAAGAGCCGTGCAGACACTCTTATAAATAACACATTTAAATTAGTTTACAAAATATTTAATAAGAAATTAGTTGTAAGCTTCTATTTGAAATTAAATTAATCCTTTTGAAAAAGTACATAATTTTTTAAATGTATAATTGATTTATAGTGTTCAGTATTTTCCTGTTTTTTAGAATCCTTTAGAAAATCTCCGCAACGTTTATAATTTACTTAAAACCATTACCACACGATAAAATTCAAAATAAATTAAGGTTATATAAAAATATACCCTCTCACTAAATTTTTTTAGGATCGGACAATTTTTGACACCCGCCCACATATAAATCCTCATTCAGATATCCAAAAAAAAATTATTTAAATATAACGGAAATGAATCAAGATTCGATATAAATGCGTTAATATTTACAATAATACAGTAGTGGAAAAAATAATTGAAATGACCTTATTTTGCGGTTAAAAATAATAGAAACGACCTTATTTTGCAATTAAAAATAGTTTTTATCAAAAATTATGTGTTAGATAATTCGTTTTGTTAACGCGTGTTTTTTTAAAGCCTAGTTGACCATATGAGCTCTGGCTGAATTGGAGCCACGACTTTTAAATTTTCATAAATAAAAAATTACTTTAAAAATTAGTTCTTGAAAAGATTTCGAAATTTATACCTAAATTAAATTTCGATTGTTTGGGAAGTAGTATATAGACCCAATACGATCTATAACAAAAAATGTTTTTAAATGATTTCTGTTGTAAAATCTAATACGTTTATTTAAAAAAAATATAAAGGAAATTCTTTCTGATGTTTTAATATGATAAAATGCATTTTATCTAAAACTGAATTTTAAAATTTTTTTGATTCTGTGAATTTTTTGTGTTTAATTAAACTTATACTTTGATATAAAAGCCCTTATTTTAACCACCAAGAACGGGTCAAATTGCAAAATATTGATCGAACTTTGGTTAAAAAATCGGTGGATTGTCGTCTATAAGTGGATTCAAAACTTTTTCTTCTCGAAATCCTCACAAAAACTATTTTTTTATATAATTTAACCATATAATATGGTCGGCAATGCCTGCCTGTACATTCATAATTGTTATTTAAAAAAACTTCTTTGATTCAGTTGGTCAATCAATATTCGAAAAAGCAAATGTTCACATAAAAATAACAATATTAAGAATTTAATTTACAATTAAAATTTTTAAAAAAATTAAAAGTTTGTGTCCCCAGTGTAATGCTGTGTATCGTTTCTATTAGTTTTTCCAAAGAATTTTGTAAATACCAATGAAATGCGAAGCAGCAAAAAAAATTAAACTCCAATGTATATCATAGCAAAGTAGAATTAAATTTTATTTCAGATACAAATCATCGAATTAAATCTATATACTCGCATTTTTAGGACAGTTATAAGCGTTAAAGTAATTTTCTGAAGGGGACCTTATATAGGGGGTTAGGATCAATTACGGGTCGATCCTCATAAAATTTAGTGGACATTAAATTTATTTGTGTCTAATTTCATCGCTAAACTAGTATTTTTAAGCCATTAATGAGCGTTGGATCATTTTCTGAAGGGGACCTTATATGGAGGGTATGGTCAATCATGGGCCGATCCTCATAAAATTTTTTAGATAGATTTTGACTCATGTAAAACTTATTTATGTCGAATTTCATCTATATACTAGTATTTTTAAGCCAGTACTACTCCCCATATAAGGCCCCCTTTTGTGAAGGGGACCTTATATGGGAGTAGGGTCGATTATGGACCGATCCTCATAAAATTTTGCATAGTGATTTTGGATCATAAGAATCTTACTTAAGTCGAATTTCATAGCTATATTCGTTTTTTTGAAACGAGTTATGACTGTTAAAGCTGCTTTTCGAGGGGTCACCTCTATGAGGGATACCTGAAAACGTTGACCCATTTTCAATACCAAACAAACCTAACCTATACTAAATATTTATTTGAAATTTCAACCCTCAAGCTCTTTCCATTCGGACTCTATCGTGCTTTCGACAGACAGAGGGTGGACAGACAAGGCTAGATATATGTATTTAGGTCCTGGAGGGAAAAATACATTCTCCATATTTGAATTAACCTTTTTGTTGCAAAATTTTTAAAATGAGAAAGTGAATGATCTATCCAGATTTTGGTTGCCACTGTTATGAAGAATCGAATATCATTAATGTTCAATATTTTAATAAATAATAATTTAATATTTTTTACTTCAGCTATTTTTGAGAGATCCTTAAAGTAACAAGTTGTGTAGCACCAATGTTCATACATGGAGAAACCACTGCTAATTACCAAAATCAAATTTATTCTGAAAATATAAAAGAAAAGCAGTTTTACATTTACTTTTCGTTACGTTGAGCTACCATCCATTATTACCACCCAAAGTATAACAAGTTTTCGGACTCTCACATATAGAAAACTTTTCAAAACACTCAGATGTTTTGACCTCTTTTACAGATCGTACTCGAAATTGTAGTTATCCAAAAAACTGCAATTTTTTATAAATAGTTTTAACGACCTTTGGTTTAAAATTTTGTTTAATTTTCATGAACTGGGAAAATTTTTTGATTAATTACTGACATTTTATTTTGTTGTTGTTGCATTTAAGTTTACAAACATATGTAGTTTCAACTTTTGGTATCGAAAATTCAAACAAATTTAAAATTGTAATTTTTTATAAAACTCTGTGTGTTTAGAATGCACCAATAAAAAGGTACTTCTTCACTAACACATTCTTAGATATAGGTACTCCTGTCAAAAAGTCGGACTACTTGTTATAATTTGTTACCACCTATCAGTTTCGTGAAAAGGAGATGTCAATTTAGTTTAGTTATTTGAAAATGAATTTCCCCTAGAACAATGGATCCCAAATGGGGATCCGCGGAGACCGTATCAAAATTCTAGGGGGTTCGAAGATGAGTGAAAAATATTGAATAAACAAATCAAAAATATTTTTTCATTAAAAGTGAAATACACAAATTTCCCAAGTTTGTTGCTGACTTTTTGAATTTTATTTTTTCGGTTTTCCAGATAGGCCTTACAAATTTATTGTATCACTTTTATAAACTATCAGTGGCAAACTTATCGCAAAATTTAAATTTGTCAAATTATAAGTAAAAGTATCCTCGTTTGAAAGGACTAAAATAATATATTTCAGCAAATTAAACAATGTGTTAGCATTTCTTCGAAAACATAAACTAGTCTTAAATATTCTCAATGTACGGGAATTTTTAAAGATGTCACGCCTCTAATTTTTTTGACTTAGACCTTGACTTGGTTTACACTAGAAAACTTTTTTTTTGGAATTTTTGATTTTTGTGTGTGAGAGACACAAAATGACAAAATCAAAAGTTTCTCAACAAAAGTTTCCCAGGTATTAGTGATTTATGGACTGTGACAATTTTCAGATGAGCAGTTTATAAGAACAATAAAATATTCGGTTCCCACCAAAGTAAAAAACGTTCCTTTAATTTTGTTATTTAAAATATATCTTTAACTATTTGAATACTAGTTTTGAAGATGGAATGACATCCCTGTTGGAATGTTGACACGATGTTTAATATTATGATCGTAAGAACTTTCACATTGATTTCTCTTAAAGGTAGTAAAAGATTGTCGTCATGTGTTTAAAGAGTCCAATTTTAAAATGTGTTGTTAAGTTTTAGGGGAAAATAATATGAAAAAGTTGGACTTCTTCGATGTTGTTGCTAAATGCG
>NC_060953.1:32072629-32073691 GCF_022045245.1 Lucilia cuprina
GAGACCAACCCCCTGTCCAAATTTCAGCTCTTTAGCTTTAACCGTTTAGGCTGTGCGATGATGAATCAGTCAATCAGTCAGTAACGTTAGAATTTTATATATATAGATTAAAAGGCTTCGAATAATCGGGAGAATGATTTAAACAATGTATTTCCATAAAAAGGCACCAACTTAAACTTTTTAATAAAAACATTATATTAGAATAAAAGAGCACAGCCATTGTATTATATTTTGATTTAAATCAACAAAATAAGATATAAACTCACAATAATATGAAAAAAGAAAATCTAAAGACCACCGGTAAATTCAATGAATGTTTGTTTCAAGAGGATTTCCCAATATTGCATAGCTTAAGTTTGACATTCACAGTTAATGTCTTATCATTATTCGATTTGACTAAAACTTCAGATGTATATTTCCTATTATCTTTAACTATTCTTAAAAGGTTTTATATAAAATACATAACAGTAAAGAATAAAGCCTGTTTTCTAAAAAAAAATTACAAAAAAATTGTTTTTCCTAAATCCTTAAAATTCAAATATATAAGAGATATCGACCAAATTTTTTTACTATTTTATTCCCTTTTCTATTGTCAGATAGAGATTTTCTTCAAAAATTTGCTTAACAAAATTGATAAAAGTTTGAAACTGGATTTTTGAAACTGTCGTCTGCAGGGTTTCCCATAATGACTACAAAATGCGGTTTTCGATATATAATAAGGATTAAAACTAGGGATGTATTCTCGCTTTCGCTTACGTTATTACATTCACATTTGTTATTTTGCAAAACTATTTCTTAAAATTTTAGTTATATTTTATGAAGTGAAAAAATAGAAAAAAATCGTCAGACATGAACAGGATAATATACGTCTGGAACTATACATTTGATAAAGAAAACATTTAAAGGTCTTCAAAGTTTTAAAGTAAATTTTTCTAAAAATATTTAAAATACTTATACTGATCAAATAATGCCAAATTCGAATAAAAGACAAAGAAAAGTTGGGAAGTATTTTGTATTATTTCTATTTTATACTGCCAGAATAAACAGATGTCAAAAATTGTT